>NW_026904138.1:0-106481 GCF_024500275.1 Phycodurus eques | reverse complement strand
GATCGGTGGGAATCCAACTTTCAGGGGAGGCTTCTTCCAAGCCTCTCGGAGGTTGTGGGGCCGAACGGCGAGCGTTAAAGCACTCGGTTTCGCTCCAGTAGTAGGCCTTTATTGACTAAATTGTAACATGACGACCTATGTGACTTTGGCAGGACTTTTTAGCGCCTACTTTTCAGCTACTGGGCTAAGATTTGAAACAAACGATCGGTGGGAATCCAGCTTTCAGGGGAGGCCTCTTCCAAGCCTCTCGGAGGTCATGTGGGGCCGAACGGCGAGCGTCAAAGCACTCGGTTTCGCTCCAGTCGTAGGCCTTTATTGACTAAATTGTAACATGACGACCTATGTGACTTTGGCAGGACTTTTTAGCGCTTACTTTTGAGCTAGTTGGCTCAGATTTGAAACACACGATCGTTGGGATTCCAGCTTTGAGGGGAGGCCTCCCCCGAGTCTCTGGATGGCTGTGGGGCCGAACGGCGAGCGTCAAAGCACTCGGTTTCTCTCCAGTCGTAGGGCTTTATTGACTAAATTGTAACATGACGACCTATGTGATTTTGGCAGGACTTTTTAGCGCTTACGTTTGAGCTAGTGGGCTAAGATTTAAAACAAACGATCGGTGGGAATCAAGCTTTCAGGGGAGACCTCCCCTGAGTCTCTGGACGGCTGTGGGGCTGAGCGGCGAGCCTTAAAGCACTCAGTTTCGGTCCAGTAATAGGCCTTTATTGACTAAATTGTAACATGACGACCTATGTGATTTTGGCAGGACTTTTTAGCGCTTACGTTTGAGCTAGTGGGCTAAGATTTAAAACAAACGATCGGTGGGAATCCAGCTTTCAGGGGAGGCCTCCCCCGAGTCTCTGGACTGCTGTGGGGCCGAGCGGCGACCGTTAAAGCACTCAGTTTCGCTCGAGTACCATGACGACCGATTTGACTTCGGCACGACTTTAGGTCGCTTAATTTCAGCCTAGCGGGCTAGGAAATCACACAGACGATCCTTGGGAATCCAGCTTTCAGGGGAGGCAACTTCCAAGCCTCTCAGAGGTCGTGGGGCCTATCGGCGAGCTTCAAAGCACTCGGTTTCGCTCCAGTAGTAGGCCTTTATTGACTAAATTGTAACATGACGACCTATGTGACTTTGGCAAGACTTTTTAGCGCTCACGTTTGAGCTAGTGGGCTAAGATTTGAAACACACGATCGGTGGGAATACAGCTTTCAGGGGAGGCCTCCCCCGAGTCTCTGGACAGCTGTGGGGCCGTACGCCGAGCGTCAAAGCACTTGGTTTCTCTCCAGTAGTAGGCCTTTATTGACTAAATTGTAACATGACGACCTATGTGACTTTGGCAGGACATTTTAGCGCCTAGTTTTTAGCTAGTGGGCTAAGATTTGAAACAAACGATCGGTGGGAATCCAGCTTTCAGGGGAAGCCTCCCCCAAGTCTCTGGACGGCTGTGGGGCCGAGCGGCGAGCGTTAAAGCACTCAGTTTCCGTCCAGTAGGAGGCCTTTATTGACTAAATTGTAACATGACGACCTATGTGATTTTGGCAGGACTTTTTAGCGCCTACTTTTCAGCTACTGGGCTAGGATTTGAAACAAACGATCGGTGGGAATCCAACTTTCAGGGGAGGCTTCTTCCAAGCCTCTCGGAGGTTGTGGGGCCGAACGGCGAGCGTTAAAGCACTCGGTTTCGCTCCAGTAGTAGGCCTTTATTGACTAAATTGTAACATGACGACCTATGTGACTTTGGCAAGACTTTTTAGCGCTCACTTTTGAGCTAGTGGGCTAAGATTTGAAACAAACGATCGGTGGGAATACAGCTTTCAGGGGAGGCCTCCCCCGAGTCTCTGGACAGCTGTGGGGCCGAACGGCGAGCGTCAAAGCACTTGGTTTCTCTCCAGTAGTAGGTCTTTATTGACTAAATTGTAACATGACGACCTATGTGACTTTGGCAGGACATTTTAGCGCTTAGTTTTGAGCTAGTGGGCTAAGATTTGAAACAAACGATCGGTGGGAATCCAGCTTTCAGGGGAGTCCTTCCCCGAGTCTCTGGACGGCTGTGGGGCCGAGCGGCGAGCGTTAAAGCACTCAGTTTCGGTACAGTAGGAGGCCTTTATTGACTAAATTGTAACATGACGACCTATGTGATTTTGGCAAGACTTTTTAGCGCCTACTTTTCAGCTACTGGGCTAGGATTTGAAACAAACGATCGGTGGTAATCAAGCTTTCAGGGGAGACCTCCCCTGAGTCTCTGGACGGCTGTGGGGCTGAGCGGCGAGCCTTAAAGCACTCAGTTTCGGTCCAGTAATAGGCCTTTATTGACTAAATTGTAACATGACGACCTATGTGATTTTGGCAGGACTTTTTAGCGCTTACGTTTGAGCTAGTGGGCTAAGATTTAAAACAAACGATCGGTGGGAATCCAGCTTTCAGGGGAGGCCTCCCCCGAGTCTCTGGACTGCTGTGGGGCCGAGCGGCGACCGTTAAAGCACTCAGTTTCGCTCGAGTACCATGACGACCGATTTGACTTCGCCACGACTTTAGGTCGCTTAATTTCAGCCTAGCGGGCTCGGAATTCACACAGACGATCTTTGGGATTCCAGCTTTCAGGGGAGGCCACTTCCAAGCCTCTCAGAGGTCGTGGGGCCTATCGGCGAGCGTCAAAGCACTCGGTTTTGCTCCAGTAGTAGGCCTTTATTGACTAAATTGTAACATGACGACCTATGTGACTTTGGCAGGACATTTTAGCGCTTAGTTTTGAGCTAGTGGGCTAAGATTTGAAACAAACGATCGGTGGGAATCCAGCTTTCAGGGGAGTCCTTCCCCGAGTCTCTGGACGGCTGTGGGGCAGAGCGGCGAGCGTTAAAGCACTCAGTTTCGGTACAGTAGGAGGCCTTTATTGACTAAATTGTAACATGACGACCTATGTGATTTTGGCAAGACTTTTTAGCGCCTACTTTTCAGCTACTGGGCTAGGATTTGAAACAAACGATCGGTGGTAATCAAGCTTTCAGGGGAGACCTCCCCTGAGTCTCTGGACGGCTGTGGGGCTGAGCGGCGAGCCTTAAAGCACTCAGTTTCGGTCCAGTAATAGGCCTTTATTGACTAAATTGTAACATGACGACCTATGTGATTTTGGCAGGACTTTTTAGCGCTTACGTTTGAGCTAGTGGGCTAAGATTTAAAACAAACGATCGGTGGGAATCCAGCTTTCAGGGGAGGCCTCCCCCGAGTCTCTGGACTGCTGTGGGGCCGAGCGGCGACCGTTAAAGCACTCAGTTTCGCTCGAGTACCATGACGACCGATTTGACTTCGGCACGACTTTAGGTCGCTTAATTTCAGCCTAGCGGGCTAGGAATTCACACAGACGATCCTTGGGATTCCAGCTTTCAGGGGAGGCCACTTCCAAGCCTCTCAGAGGTCGTGGGGCCTATCGGCGAGCGTCAAAGCACTCGGTTTTGCTCCAGTAGTAGGCCTTTATTGACTAAATTGTAACATGACGACCTATGTGACTTTGGCAGGACATTTTAGCGCCTAGTTTTGAGCTAGTGGGCTAAGATTTGAAACGAACGATCGGTGGGAATCCAGCTTTCAGGGGAAGCCTCCCCCAAGTCTCTGGACGGCTGTGGGGCCGAGCGGCGAGCGTTAAAGCACTCAGTTTCGGTCCAGTAGGAGGCCTTTATTGACTAAATTGTAACATGACGACCTATGTGATTTTGGCAGGACTTTTTAGCGCCTACTTTTCAGCTACTGGGCTAGGATTTGAAACAAACGATCGGTGGGAATCCAGCTTTCAGGGGAGGCTTCTTCCAAGCCTCTCGGAGGTTGTGGGGCCGAACGGCGAGCCTTAAAGCACTCAGTTTCGGTCCAGTAATAGGCCTTTATTGACTAAATTGTAACATGACGACCTATGTGATTTTGGCAGGACTTTTTAGCGCTTACGTTTCAGCTAGTGGGCTAAGATTTAAAACAAACGATCGGTGGGAATCCAGCTTTCAGGGGAGTCCTCCCCCGAGTCTCTGGACTGCTGTGGGTCCGAGCGGCGACCGTTAAAGCACTCAGTTTCGCTCGAGTACCATGACGACCGATTTGACTTCGGCACGGCTTTAGGTCGCTTAATTTCAGCCTAGCGGGCTAGGAATTCACACAGACAATCCTTGGGAATCCAGCTTTCAGGGGAGGCCACTTCCAAGCCTCTCAGAGGTCGTGGGGCCGAACGGCGAGCGTCATAGCATTCGGTTTCTCGACAGTAGTAGGCCTTTATTGACTAAATTGTAACATGACGACCAATGTGACTTTGGTAAGAAATTTTAGCGCCTACTTTTGACCTAGTGGGCTAAGATTTGAAACAAACGATCGGTGGGAATCCAGCTTTCAGGTGACGCCTCCCTTGAGTCTCTGGACGGCTGTGGGGCCGAGCGGCGAGCATTAAAGCACTCAGTTTCGGTCCAGTAGGAGGCCTTTATTGACTAAATTGTAACATGACGACCTATGTGATTTTGGCAGGACTTTTTAGCGCCTACTTTTCAGCTACTGGGCTAGGATTTGAAACAAACGATCGGTGGGAATCCAGCTTTCAGGGGAGGCTTCTTCCAAGCCTCTCGGAGGTTGTGGGGCCAAACGGCGAGCGTTAAAGCACTCGGTTTCGCTCCAGTAGTAGGCCTTTATTGACTAAATTGTAACATGACGACCTATGTGACTTTGGCAAGACTTTTTAGCGCTCACTTTTGAGCTAGTGGGCTAAGATTTGAAACAAACGATCGGTGGGAATACAGCTTTCAGGGGAGGCCTCCCCCGAGTCTCTGGACAGCTGTGGGGTTGTACGCCGAGCGTCAAAGCACTTGGTTTCTCTCCAGTAGTAGGCCTTTATTGACTAAATTGTAACATGACGACCTATGTGACTTTGGCAGGACATTTTAGCGCCTAGTTTTTAGCTAGTGGGCTAAGATTTGAAACAAACGATCGGTGGGAATCCAGCTTTCAGGGGAAGCCTCCCCCAAGTCTCTGGACGGCTGTGGGGCCGAGCGGCGAGCGTTAAAGCACTCAGTTTCCGTCCAGTAGGAGGCCTTTATTGACTAAATTGTAACATGACGACCTATGTGATTTTGGCAGGACTTTTTAGCGCCTACTTTTCAGCTACTGGGCTAGGATTTGAAACAAACGATCGGTGGGAATCCAACTTTCAGGGGAGGCTTCTTCCAAGCCTCTCGGAGGTTCTGGGGCCGAACGGCGAGCGTTAAAGCACTCGGTTTCGCTCCAGTAGTAGGCCTTTATTGACTAAATTGTAACATGACGACCTATGTGACTTTGGCAAGACTTTTTAGCGCTCACTTTTGAGCTAGTGGGCTAAGATTTGAAACAAACGATCGGTGGGAATACAGCTTTCAGGGGAGGCCTCCCCCGAGTCTCTGGACAGCTGTGGGGCCGAACGGCGAGCGTCAAAGCACTTGGTTTCTCTCCAGTAGTAGGTCTTTATTGACTAAATTGTAACATGACGACCTATGTGACTTTGGCAGGACATTTTAGCACTTAGTTTTGAGCTAGTGGGCTAAGATTTGAAACAAACGATCGGTGGGAATCCAGCTTTCAGGGGAGTCCTTCCCCGAGTCTCTGGACGGCTGTGGGGCCGAGCGGCGAGCGTTAAAGCACTCAGTTTCGGTACAGTAGGAGGCCTTTATTGACTAAATTGTAACATGACGACCTATGTGATTTTGGCAAGACTTTTTAGCGCCTACTTTTCAGCTACTGGGCTAGGATTTGAAGCAAACGATCGGTGGTAATTAAGCTTTCAGGGGAGACCTCCCCTGAGTCTCTGGACGGCTGTGGGGCTGAGCGGCGAGCCTTAAAGCACTCAGTTTCGGTCCAGTAATAGGCCTTTATTGACTAAATTGTAACATGACGACCTATGTGATTTTGGCAGGACTTTTTAGCGCTTACGTTTGAGCTAGTGGGCTAAGATTTAAAACAAACGATCGGTGGGAATCCAGCTTTCAGGGGAGGCCTCCCCCGAGTCTCTGGACTGCTGTGGGGCCGAGCGGCGACCGTTAAAGCACTCAGTTTCGCTCGAGTACCATGACGACCGATTTGACTTCGGCACGACTTTAGGTCGCTTAATTTCAGCCTAGCGGGCTAGGAATTCACACAGACGATCCTTGGGATTCCAGCTTTCAGGGGAGGCCACTTCCAAGCCTCTCAGAGGTCGTGGGGCCTATCGGCGAGCATCAAAGCAGTCGGTTTTGCTCCAGTAGTAGGCCTTTATTGACTAAATTGTAACATGACGACCTATGTGACTTTGGCAAGACATTTTAGCGCTTAGTTTTGAGCTAGTGGGCTAAGATTTGAAACAAACGATCGGTGGGAATCCAGCTTTCAGGGGAGTCCTTCCCCGAGTCTCTGGACGGCTGTGGGGCCGAGCGGCGAGCGTTAAAGCACTCAGTTTCGGTACAGTAGGAGGCCTTTATTGACTAAATTGTAACATGACGACCTATGTGATTTTGGCAAGACTTTTTAGCGCCTACTTTTCAGCTACTGGGCTAGGATTTGAAACAAACGATCGGTGGTAATCAAGCTTTCAGGGGAGACCTCCCCTGAGTCTCTGGACGGCTGTGGGGCTGAGCGGCGAGCCTTAAAGCACTCAGTTTCGGTCCAGTAATAGGCCTTTATTGACTAAATTGTAACATGACGACCTATGTGACTTTGGCAGGACATTTTAGCGCCTAGTTTTGAGCTAGTGGGCTAAGATTTGAAACGAACGATCGGTGGGAATCCAGCTTTCAGGGGAAGCCTCCCCCAAGTCTCTGGACGGCTGTGGGGCCGAGCGGCGAGCGTTAAAGCACTCAGTTTCCGTCCAGTAGGAGGCCTTTATTGACTAAATTGTAACATGACGACCTATGTGATTTTGGCAGGACTTTTTAGCGCCTACTTTTCAGCTACTGGGCTAGGATTTGAAACAAACGATCGGTGGGAATCCAACTTTCAGGGGAGGCTTCTTCCAAGCCTCTCGGAGGTTGTGGGGCCGAACGGCGAGCGTTAAAGCACTCGGTTTCGCTCCAGTAGTAGGCCTTTATTGACTAAATTGTAACATGACGACCTATGTGACTTTGGCAAGACATTTTAGCGCTCACTTTTGAGCTAGTGGGCTAAGATTTGAAACAAACGATCGGTGGGAATACAGCTTTCAGGGGAGGCCTCCCCCGAGTCTCTGGACAGCTGTGGGGCCGAACGGCGAGCGTCAAAGCACTTGGTTTCTCTCCAGTAGTAGGCCTTTATTGACTAAATTGTAACATGACGACCTATGTGACTTTGGCAGGACATTTTAGCGCCTAGTTTTGAGCTAGTGGGCTAAGATTTGAAACAAACGATCGGTGGGAATCCAGCTTTCAGGGGAGTCCTCCCCCGAGTCTCTGGACGGCTGTGGGGCCGAGCGGCGAGCGTTAAAGCACTCATTTTCGGTACAGTAGGTGGCCTTTATTGACTAAATTGTAACATGACGACCTATGTGATTTTGGCAGGACTTTTTAGCGCTTACGTTTGAGCTAGTGGGCTAAGATTTAAAACAAACGATCGGTGGGAATCCAGCTTTCAGGGGAGGCCTCCCCCGAGTCTCTGGACCGCTGTGGGCCCGAGCGGCGACCGTTAAAGCACTCAGTTTCGCTCGAGTACCATGACGACCGATTTGACTTCGGCACGACTTTAGGTCGCTTAATTTCAGCCTAGCGGGCTAGGAATTCACACAGACGATCCTTGGGATTCCAGCTTTCAGGGGAGGCCACTTCCAAGCCTCTCAGAGGTCGTGGGGCCTATCGGCGAGCGTCAAAGCACTCGGTTTCGCTCCAGTAGTAGGCCTTTATTGACTAAATTGTAACATGACGACCTATGTGACTTTGGCAAGACTTTTTAGCGCTCACTTTTGAGCTAGTGGGCTAAGATTTGAAAAAAACGATCGGTGGGAATACAGCTTTCAGGGGAGGCCTCCTCCGAGTCTCTGGACAGCTGTGGGGCCGAACGCCGAGCGTCAAAGCACTTGGTTTCTCTCCAGTAGTAGGCCTTTACTGACTAAATTGTAACATGACGACCTATGTGACTTTGGCAGGACATTTTAGCGCCTACTTTTCAGCTACTGGGCTAGGATTTGAAAGAAACGATCGGTGGGAATCCAGCTTTCAGGGGAGGCTTCTTCCAAGCCTCTCGGAGGTTGTGGGGCCGAACGGCGAGCCTTAAAGCACTCAGTTTCGGTCCAGTAATAGGCCTTTATTGACTAAATTGTAACATGACGACCTATGTGATTTTGGCAGGACTTTTTAGCGCTTATGTTTCAGCTAGTGGGCTAAGACTTAAAACAAACGATCGGTGGGAATCCAGCTTTCAGGGAAGTCCTCCGCCGAGTCTCTGGACTGCTGTGGGTCCGAGCGGCGACCGTTAAAGCACTCAGTTTCGCTCGAGTACCATGACGACCGATTTGACTTCGGCACGGCTTTAGGTCGCTTAATTTCAGCCTAGCGGGCTAGGAATTCACACAGACAATCCTTGGGAATCCAGCTTTCAGGGGAGGCCACTTCCAAGCCTCTCAGAGGTCGTGGGGCCGAACGGCGAGCGTCATAGCATTCGGTTTCTCGACAGTAGTAGGCCTTTATTGACTAAATTGTAACATGACGACCAATGTGACTTTGGTAAGAAATTTTAGCGCCTACTTTTGACCTAGTGGGCTAAGATTTGAAACAAACTATCGGTGGGAATCCAGCTTTCAGGGGAGGCCTCTCCCGAGTGTCTGGACGGCTGTGGGGCCGAGCGGCGAGCGTTAAAGCACTCAGTTTCGGTCCAGTAGGAGGCCTTTATTGACTAAATTGTAACATGACGACCTATGTGATTTTGGCAGGACTTTTTAGCGCCTACTTTTCAGTTACTGGGCGAAGATTTGAAACAAACGATCGGTGGGAATACAGCTTTCAGGGGAGGCTTCTTCCAAGCCTCTCGGAGGTTGTGGGGCCGAACGGCGAGCGTTAAAGCACTCAGTTTCGCTCGAGTACCATGACAACCGATTTGACTTCGGCACGACTTTAGGTTGCTTAATTTCAGCCTAGCGGGCTAGGAATTCACACAGACAAGCCTTGGGAATCCAGCTTTCGAGGGAGGCCTCTTCCAAGCCTCTCGGAGCTTGTGGGGCAGAACGGCGAGCGTCGAAGCACTCGGTTTCGCTCCAGTCGTAGGCCTTTAATGACTAAATTGTAACATGACGACCTATGTGACTTTGGCAAGACCTTTTAGCGCTTACCTTTGAGCTAGTCGGCTAAGATTTGAAACAAACGATCGGTGGGAATCCAGCTTTCAGGGGAGGCCTCCCCCGAGTCTCTGGACAGCTGTGGGGCCGAACGGCGAGCGTCAAAGCACTCGTTTTCGCTCCATTAGTGGGCCTTTATTGACTAAATTGTAACATGACGACCTATGTGATTTTGGCAGGACTTTTTAGCGCCTACTTTTCAGCTACTGGGCTGGGATTTGAAACAAACGATCGGTGGGAATCCAGCTTTCAGGGGAGGCTTCTTCCAAGCCTCTCGGAGGTTGTGGGGCCAAACGGCGAGCGTTAAAGCACTCGGTTTCGCTCCAGTAGTAGGCCTTTATTGACTAAATTGTAACATGACGACCTATGTGACTTTGGCAAGACTTTTTAGCGCTCACTTTTGAGCTAGTGGGGTAAGATTTGAAACAAACGATCGGTGGGAATACAGCTTTCAGGGGAGGCCTCCCCCGAGTCTCTGGACAGCTGTGGGGCCGAACGGCGAGCGTCAAAGCACTTGGTTTCTCTCCAGTAGTAGGCCTTTATTGACTAAATTGTAACATGACGACCTATGTGACTTTGGCAGGACATTTTAGCGCCTAGTTTTGAGCTAGTGGGCTAGGATTTGAAACAAACGATCGGTGGGAATCCAGCTTTCAGGGGAGGCCTCTTCCAAGCGTCTCGGAGGTCGTGGGGCCGAACGGCGAGCGTCAAAGCACTCGGTTTCGCTCCAGTAGAAGGCCTTTATTGACTAAATTGTAACATGACGACCTATGTGATTTAGGCAGGACTTTATAGCGCCTACTTTTCAGCTACTGGGCTAAGATTTGAAACAAACGATCAGTGGGAATCCAGCTTTCAGGGGAGGCCTCTTCCAAGCCTCTCGGAGGTCGTGGGCCCGAACGGCGAGCGTCATAGCATTCGGTTTCTCGACAGTATTAGGCCTTTATTGACTAAATTGTAGCATGACGACCAATGTGACTTTGGTAAGACATTTTAGCGCCTACTTTTGAGCTAGTGGGCTAAGATTTGAAACAAACGATCGGTGGGAATCCAGCTTTCAGGGGAGGCCTCCCCCGAGTGTCTGGACGGCTGTGGGGCCGAGCGGCGAGCGTTAAAGCACTCAGTTTCGGTCCAGTCGGCGGACTTTATTGACTAAATTGTAACCTGACGACTTATGTGATTTTGGCAGGACTTTTTAGCGCATACCTTTCAGCTACTGGGCTAAGATTTGAAAGAAACGATCGGTGGGAATCCAGCTTTCAGGGGAGGCCTCTTCCAAGCCTCTCGGAGGTCGTGGGGCCGAACGGCGAGCGTCAAAGCACTCTGTTTCGCTCCAGTAGGAGGCCTTTATTGACTAAATTGTAACATGACAACCTATGTGACTTTGGCAGGACGTTTTAGCGCTTACTTTTGACCTAGTGTGCTAAGATTTGAAACAAACGATCGGTGGGAATCCAGCTTTCAGGGGAGTCCTCCCCCGAGTCTCTGGACGGCTGTGGGGCCGAGCGGCGAGCGTTAAAGCACTCAGTTTCGCTCGAGTACCATGACGACCGATTTGACTTCGGCACGACTTTAGGTCGCTTAATTTCAGCCTAGCGGGCTACGAATTCACACAGACAATCCTTGGGAATCCAGCTTTCAGGGGAGGCCACTTCCAAGCCTCTCAGAGGTCGTGGGGCCTATCGGCGAGCGTCAAAGCACTCGGTTTCTCTCCAGTAGTAGGCCTTTATTGACTAAATTGTAACATGACGACCTATGTGACTTTGGCAGGACTTTTTAGCGCCTACTTTTCAGCTACTGGGCTAAGATTTGAAACAAACGATCGGTGGGAATCCAGCTTTCAGGGGAGGCCTCTTCCAAGCCTCTCGGAGGTCATGGGGCCGAACGGCGAGCGTCAAAGCACTCGGTTTCGCTCCAGTCGTAGGCCTTTATTGACTAAATTGTAACATGACAACCATTGTGACTTTGGCAGGACTTTTTAGCGCTTACTTTTGAGCTAGTTGGCTCAGATTTGAAACACACGATCGTTGGGATTCCAGCTTTGAGGGGAGGCCTCCCCCGAGTCTCTGGATGGCTGTGGGGCCCAACGGCGAGCGTCAAAGCACTCGGTTTCTCTCCAGTCGTAGGGCTTTATTGACTAAATTGTAACATGACGACCTATGTGATTTTGGCAGGACTTTTTAGCGCTTACGTTTGAGCTAGTGGGCTAAGATTTAAAACAAACGATCGGTGGGAATCAAGCTTTCAGGGGAGACCTCCCCTGAGTCTCTGGACGGCTGTGGGGCTGAGCGGCGAGCCTTAAAGCACTCAGTTTCGGTCCAGTAATAGGCCTTTATTGACTAAATTGTAACATGACGACCTATGTGATTTTGGCAGGACTTTTTAGCGCTTACGTTTGAGCTAGTGGGCTAAGATTTAAAACAAACAATCGGTGGGAATCCAGCTTTCAGGGGAGGCCTCCCCCGAGTCTCTGGACTGCTGTGGGGCCGAGCGGCGACCGTTAAAGCACTCAGTTTCGCTCGAGTACCATGACGACCGATTTGACTTCGGCACGACTTTAGGTCGCTTAATTTCAGCCTAGCGGGCTAGGAATTCACACAGACGATCCTTGGGAATCCAGCTTTCAGGGGAGGCAACTTCCAAGCCTCTCAGAGGTCGTGGGGCCTATCGGCGAGCTTCAAAGCACTCGGTTTCGCTCCAGTAGTAGGCCTTTATTGACTAAATTGTAACATGACGACCTATGTGACTTTGGCAAGACTTTTTAGCGCTCACTTTTGAGCTAGTGGGCTAAGATTTGAAACAAACGATCGGTGGGAATACAGCTTTTAGGGGAGGCCTCCCCCGAGTCTCTGGACAGCTGTGGGGCCGTACGCCGAGCGTCAAAGCACTTGGTTTCTCTCCAGTAGTAGGCCTTTATTGACTAAATTGTAACATGACGACCTATGTGACTTTGGCAGGACATTTTAGCGCCTAGTTTTTAGCTAGTGGGCTAAGATTTGAAACAAACGATCGGTGGGAATCCAGCTTTCAGGGGAAGCCTCCCCCAAGTCTCTGGACGGCTGTGGGGCCGAGCGGCGAGCGTTAAAGCACTCAGTTTCCGTCCAGTAGGAGGCCTTTATTGACTAAATTGTAACATGACGACCTATGTGATTTTGGCAGGACTTTTTAGCGCCTACTTTTCAGCTACTGGGCTAGGATTTGAAACAAACGATCGGTGGGAATCCAACTTTCAGGGGAGGCTTCTTCCAAGCCTCTCGGAGGTTGTGGGGCCGAACGGCGAGCGTTAAAGCACTCGGTTTCGCTCCAGTAGTAGGCCTTTATTGACTAAATTGTAACATGACGACCTATGTGACTTTGGCAAGACATTTTAGCGCTCACTTTTGAGCTAGTGGGCTAAGATTTGAAACAAACGATCGGTGGGAATACAGCTTTCAGGGGAGGCCTCCCCCGAGTCTCTGGACAGCTGTGGGGCCGAACGGCGAGCGTCAAAGCACTTGGTTTCTCTCCAGTAGTAGGCCTTTATTGACTAAATTGTAACATGACGACCTATGTGACTTTGGCAGGACATTTTAGCGCCTAGTTTTGAGCTAGTGGGCTAAGATTTGAAACAAACGATCGGTGGGAATCCAGCTTTCAGGGGAGTCCTCCCCCGAGTCTCTGGACGGCTGTGGGGCCGAGCGGCGAGCGTTAAAGCACTCATTTTCGGTACAGTAGGTGGCCTTTATTGACTAAATTGTAACATGACGACCTATGTGATTTTGGCAGGACTTTTTAGCGCTTACGTTTGAGCTAGTGGGCTAAGATTTAAAACAAACGATCGGTGGGAATCCAGCTTTCAGGGGAGGCCTCCCCCGAGTCTCTGGACCGCTGTGGGCCCGAGCGGCGACCGTTAAAGCACTCAGTTTCGCTCGAGTACCATGACGACCGATTTGACTTCGGCACGACTTTAGGTCGCTTAATTTCAGCCTAGCGGGCTAGGAATTCACACAGACGATCCTTGGGATTCCAGCTTTCAGGGGAGGCCACTTCCAAGCCTCTCAGAGGTCGTGGGGCCTATCGGCGAGCGTCAAAGCACTCGGTTTCGCTCCAGTAGTAGGCCTTTATTGACTAAATTGTAACATGACGACCTATGTGACTTTGGCAAGACTTTTTAGCGCTCACTTTTGAGCTAGTGGGCTAAGATTTGAAAAAAAACGATCGGTGGGAATACAGCTTTCAGGGGAGGCCTCCTCCGAGTCTCTGGACAGCTGTGGGGCCGAACGCCGAGCGTCAAAGCACTTGGTTTCTCTCCAGTAGTAGGCCTTTACTGACTAAATTGTAACATGACGACCTATGTGACTTTGGCAGGACATTTTAGCGCCTACTTTTCAGCTACTGGGCTAGGATTTGAAACAAACGATCGGTGGGAATCCAGCTTTCAGGGGAGGCTCCTTCCAAGCCTCTCGGAGGTTGTGGGGCCGAACGGCGAGCCTTAAAGCACTCAGTTTCGGTCCAGTAATAGGCCTTTATTGACTAAATTGTAACATGACGACCTATGTGATTTTGGCAGGACTTTTTAGCGCTTATGTTTCAGCTAGTGGGCTAAGACTTAAAACAAACGATCGGTGGGAATCCAGCTTTCAGGGAAGTCCTCCGCCGAGTCTCTGGACTGCTGTGGGTCCGAGCGGCGACCGTTAAAGCAGTCAGTTTCGCTCGAGTACCATGACGACCGATTTGACTTCGGCACGGCTTTAGGTCGCTTAATTTCAGCCTAGCGGGCTAGGAATTCACACAGACAATCCTTGGGAATCCAGCTTTCAGGGGAGGCCACTTCCAAGCCTCTCAGAGGTCGTGGGGCCGAACGGCGAGCGTCATAGCATTCGGTTTCTCGACAGTAGTAGGCCTTTATTGACTAAATTGTAACATGACGACCAATGTGACTTTGGTAAGAAATTTTAGCGCCTACTTTTGACCTAGTGGGCTAAGATTTGAAACAAACGATCGGTGGGAATCCAGCTTTCAGGGGAGGCCTCTCCCGAGTGTCTGGACGGCTGTGGGGCCGAGCGGCGAGCGTTAAAGCACTCAGTTTCGGTCCAGTAGGAGGCCTTTATTGACTAAATTGTAACATGACGACCTATGTGATTTTGGCAGGACTTTTTAGCGCCTACTTTTCAGTTACTGGGCGAAGATTTGAAACAAACGATCGGTGGGAATACAGCTTTCAGGGGAGGCTTCTTCCAAGCCTCTCGGAGGTTGTGGGGCCGAACGGCGAGCGTTAAAGCACTCAGTTTCGCTCGAGTACCATGACAACCGATTTGACTTCGGCACGACTTTAGGTTGCTTAATTTCAGCCTAGCGGGCTAGGAATTCACACAGACAAGCCTTGGGAATCCAGCTTTCGAGGGAGGCCTCTTCCAAGCCTCTCGGAGCTTGTGGGGCAGAACGGCGAGCGTCGAAGCACTCGGTTTCGCTCCAGTCGTAGGCCTTTAATGACTAAATTGTAACATGACGACCTATGTGACTTTGGCAAGACCTTTTAGCGCTTACCTTTGAGCTAGTCGGCTAAGATTTGAAACAAACGATCGGTGGGAATCCAGCTTTCAGGGGAGGCCTCCCCCGAGTCTCTGGACAGCTGTGGGGCCGAACGGCGAGCGTCAAAGCACTCGTTTTCGCTCCATTAGTGGGCCTTTATTGACTAAATTGTAACATGACGACCTATGTGATTTTGGCAGGACTTTTTAGCGCCTACTTTTCAGCTACTGGGCTGGGATTTGAAACAAACGATCGGTGGGAATCCAGCTTTCAGGGGAGGCTTCTTCCAAGCCTCTCGGAGGTTGTGGGGCCAAACGGCGAGCGTTAAAGCACTCGGTTTCGCTCCAGTAGTAGGCCTTTATTGACTAAATTGTAACATGACGACCTATGTGACTTTGGCAAGACTTTTTAGCGCTCACTTTTGAGCTAGTGGGGTAAGATTTGAAACAAACGATCGGTGGGAATACAGCTTTCAGGGGAGGCCTCCCCCGAGTCTCTGGACAGCTGTGGGGCCGAACGGCGAGCGTCAAAGCACTTGGTTTCTCTCCAGTAGTAGGCCTTTATTGACTAAATTGTAACATGACGACCTATGTGACTTTGGCAGGACATTTTAGCGCCTAGTTTTGAGCTAGTGGGCTAGGATTTGAAACAAACGATCGGTGGGAATCCAGCTTTCAGGGGAGGCCTCTTCCAAGCGTCTCGGAGGTCGTGGGGCCGAACGGCGAGCGTCAAAGCACTCGGTTTCGCTCCAGTAGAAGGCCTTTATTGACTAAATTGTAACATGACGACCTATGTGATTTAGGCAGGACTTTATAGCGCCTACTTTTCAGCTACTGGGCTAAGATTTGAAAAAAACGATCAGTGGGAATCCAGCTTTCAGGGGAGGCCTCTTCCAAGCCTCTCGGAGGTCGTGGGCCCGAACGGCGAGCGTCATAGCATTCGGTTTCTCGACAGTATTAGGCCTTTATTGACTAAATTGTAGCATGACGACCAATGTGACTTTGGTAAGACATTTTAGCGCCTACTTTTGAGCTAGTGGGCTAAGATTTGAAACAAACGATCGGTGGGAATCCAGCTTTCAGGGGAGGCCTCCCCCGAGTGTCTGGACGGCTGTGGGGCCGAGCGGCGAGCGTTAAAGCACTCAGTTTCGGTCCAGTCGGCGGACTTTATTGACTAAATTGTAACCTGACGACTTATGTGATTTTGGCAGGACTTTTTAGCGCATACCTTTCAGCTACTGGGCTAAGATTTGAAAGAAACGATCGGTGGGAATCCAGCTTTCAGGGGAGGCCTCTTCCAAGCCTCTCGGAGGTCGTGGGGCCGAACGGCGAGCGTCAAAGCACTCTGTTTCGCTCCAGTAGGAGGCCTTTATTGACTAAATTGTAACATGACAACCTATGTGACTTTGGCAGGACGTTTTAGCGCTTACTTTTGACCTAGTGTGCTAAGATTTGAAACAAACGATCGGTGGGAATCCAGCTTTCAGGGGAGTCCTCCCCCGAGTCTCTGGACGGCTGTGGGGCCGAGCGGCGAGCGTTAAAGCACTCAGTTTTCGCTCGAGTACCATGACGACCGATTTGACTTCGGCACGACTTTAGGTCGCTTAATTTCAGCCTAGCGGGCTACGAATTCACACAGACAATCCTTGGGAATCCAGCTTTCAGGGGAGGCCACTTCCAAGCCTCTCAGAGGTCGTGGGGCCTATCGGCGAGCGTCAAAGCACTCGGTTTCTCTCCAGTAGTAGGCCTTTATTGACTAAATTGTAACATGACGACCTATGTGACTTTGGCAGGACTTTTTAGCGCCTACTTTTCAGCTACTGGGCTAAGATTTGAAACAAACGATCGGTGGGAATCCAGCTTTCAGGGGAGGCCTCTTCCAAGCCTCTCGGAGGTCATGGGGCCGAACGGCGAGCGTCAAAGCACTCGGTTTCGCTCCAGTCGTAGGCCTTTATTGACTAAATTGTAACATGACAACCATTGTGACTTTGGCAGGACTTTTTAGCGCTTACTTTTGAGCTAGTTGGCTCAGATTTGAAACACACGATCGTTGGGATTCCAGCTTTGAGGGGAGGCCTCCCCCGAGTCTCTGGATGGCTGTGGGGCCCAACGGCGAGCGTCAAAGCACTCGGTTTCTCTCCAGTCGTAGGGCTTTATTGACTAAATTGTAACATGACGACCTATGTGATTTTGGCAGGACTTTTTAGCGCTTACGTTTGAGCTAGTGGGCTAAGATTTAAAACAAACGATCGGTGGGAATCAAGCTTTCAGGGGAGACCTCCCCTGAGTCTCTGGACGGCTGTGGGGCTGAGCGGCGAGCCTTAAAGCACTCAGTTTCGGTCCAGTAATAGGCCTTTATTGACTAAATTGTAACATGACGACCTATGTGATTTTGGCAGGACTTTTTAGCGCTTACGTTTGAGCTAGTGGGCTAAGATTTAAAACAAACAATCGGTGGGAATCCAGCTTTCAGGGGAGGCCTCCCCCGAGTCTCTGGACTGCTGTGGGGCCGAGCGGCGACCGTTAAAGCACTCAGTTTCGCTCGAGTACCATGACGACCGATTTGACTTCGGCACGACTTTAGGTCGCTTAATTTCAGCCTAGCGGGCTAGGAATTCACACAGACGATCCTTGGGAATCCAGCTTTCAGGGGAGGCAACTTCCAAGCCTCTCAGAGGTCGTGGGGCCTATCGGCGAGCTTCAAAGCACTCGGTTTCGCTCCAGTAGTAGGCCTTTATTGACTAAATTGTAACATGACGACCTATGTGACTTTGGCAAGACTTTTTAGCGCTCACTTTTGAGCTAGTGGGCTAAGATTTGAAACAAACGATCGGTGGGAATACAGCTTTTAGGGGAGGCCTCCCCCGAGTCTCTGGACAGCTGTGGGGCCGTACGCCGAGCGTCAAAGCACTTGGTTTCTCTCCAGTAGTAGGCCTTTATTGACTAAATTGTAACATGACGACCTATGTGACTTTGGCAGGACATTTTAGCGCCTAGTTTTTAGCTAGTGGGCTAAGATTTGAAACAAACGATCGGTGGGAATCCAGCTTTCAGGGGAAGCCTCCCCCAAGTCTCTGGACGGCTGTGGGGCCGAGCGGCGAGCGTTAAAGCACTCAGTTTCCGTCCAGTAGGAGGCCTTTATTGACTAAATTGTAACATGACGACCTATGTGATTTTGGCAGGACTTTTTAGCGCCTACTTTTCAGCTACTGGGCTAGGATTTGAAACAAACGATCGGTGGGAATCCAACTTTCAGGGGAGGCTTCTTCCAAGCCTCTCGGAGGTTGTGGGGCCGAACGGCGAGCGTTAAAGCACTCTGTTTCGCTCCAGTAGTAGGCCTTTATTGACTAAATTGTAACATGACGACCTATGTGACTTTGGCAGGACTTTTTAGCGCCTACTTTTCAGCTACTGGGCTAAGATTTGAAACAAACGATCGGTGGGAATCCCGCTTTCAGGGGAGGCCTCTTCCAAGCCTCTCGGAGGTCATGGGGCCGAACGGCGAGCGTCAAAGCACTCGGTTTCGCTCCAGTCGTAGGCCTTTATTGACTAAATTGTAACATGACAACCATTGTGACTTTGGCAGGACTTTTTAGCGCTTACTTTTGAGCTAGTTGGCTCAGATTTGAAACACACGATCGTTGGGATTCCAGCTTTGAGGGGAGGCCTCCCCCGAGTCTCTGGATGGCTGTGGGGCCCAACGGCGAGCGTCAAAGCACTCGGTTTCGCTCCAGTAGTAGGCCTTTATTGACTAAATTGTAACATGACGAACTATGTGACTTTGGCAAGACTTTTTAGCGCTCACTTTTGAGCTAGTGGGCTAAGATTTGAAACAAACGATCGGTGGGAATACAGCTTTTAGGGGAGGCCTCCCCCGAGTCTCTGGACAGCTGTGGGGCCGTACGCCGAGCGTCAAAGCACTTGGTTTCTCTCCAGTAGTAGGCCTTTATTGACTAAATTGTAACATGACGACCTATGTGACTTTGGCAGGACATTTTAGCGCCTAGTTTTTAGCTAGTGGGCTAAGATTTGAAACAAACGATCGGTGGGAATCCAGCTTTCAGGGGAAGCCTCCCCCAAGTCTCTGGACGGCTGTGGGGCCGAGCGGCGAGCGTTAAAGCACTCAGTTTCCGTCCAGTAGGAGGCCTTTATTGACTAAATTGTAACATGACGACCTATGTGATTTTGGCAGGACTTTTTAGCGCCTACTTTTCAGCTACTGGGCTAGGATTTGAAACAAACGATCGGTGGGAATCCAACTTTCAGGGGAGGCTTCTTCCAAGCCTCTCGGAGGTTGTGGGGCCGAACGGCGAGCGTTAAAGCACTCGGTTTCGCTCCAGTAGTAGGCCTTTATTGACTAAATTGTAACATGACGACCTATGTGACTTTGGCAGGACTTTTTAGCGCCTACTTTTCAGCTACTGGGCTAAGATTTGAAACAAACGATCGGTGGGAATCCCGCTTTCAGGGGAGGCCTCTTCCAAGCCTCTCGGAGGTCATGGGGCCGAACGGCGAGCGTCAAAGCACTCGGTTTCGCTCCAGTCGTAGGCCTTTATTGACTAAATTGTAACATGACAACCATTGTGACTTTGGCAGGACTTTTTAGCGCTTACTTTTGAGCTAGTTGGCTCAGATTTGAAACACACGATCGTTGGGATTCCAGCTTTGAGGGGAGGCCTCCCCCGAGTCTCTGGATGGCTGTGGGGCCCAACGGCGAGCGTCAAAGCACTCGGTTTCTCTCCAGTCGTAGGGCTTTATTGACTAAATTGTAACATGACGACCTATGTGATTTTGGCAGGACTTTTTAGCGCTTACGTTTGAGCTAGTGGGCTAAGATTTAAAACAAACGATCGGTGGGAATCAAGCTTTCAGGGGAGACCTCCCCTGAGTCTCTGGACGGCTGTGGGGCTGAGCGGCGAGCCTTAAAGCACTCAGTTTCGGTCCAGTAATAGGCCTTTATTGACTAAATTGTAACATGACGACCTATGTGATTTTGGCAGGACTTTTTAGCGCTTACGTTTGAGCTAGTGGGCTAAGATTTAAAACAAACAATCGGTGGGAATCCAGCTTTCAGGGGAGGCCTCCCCCGAGTCTCTGGACTGCTGTGGGGCCGAGCGGCGACCGTTAAAGCACTCAGTTTCGCTCGAGTACCATGACGACCGATTTGACTTCGGCACGACTTTAGGTCGCTTAATTTCAGCCTAGCGGGCTAGGAATTCACACAGACGATCCTTGGGAATCCAGCTTTCAGGGGAGGCAACTTCCAAGCCTCTCAGAGGTCGTGGGGCCAATCGGCGAGCTTCAAAGCACTCGGTTTCGCTCCAGTAGTAGGCCTTTATTGACTAAATTGTAACATGACGACCTATGTGACTTTGGCAAGACTTTTTAGCGCTCACTTTTGAGCTAGTGGGCTAAGATTTGAAAAAAAACGATCGGTGGGAATACAGCTTTTAGGGGAGGCCTCCCCCGAGTCTCTGGACAGCTGTGGGGCCGTACGCCGAGCGTCAAAGCACTTGGTTTCTCTCCAGTAGTAGGCCTTTATTGACTAAATTGTAACATGACGACCTATGTGACTTTGGCAGGACATTTTAGCGCCTAGTTTTTAGCTAGTGGGCTAAGATTTGAAACAAACGATCGGTGGGAATCCAGCTTTCAGGGGAAGCCTCCCCCAAGTCTCTGGACGGCTGTGGGGCCGAGCGGCGAGCGTTAAAGCACTCAGTTTCCGTCCAGTAGGAAGCCTTTATTGACTAAATTGTAACATGACGACCTATGTGATTTTGGCAGGACTTTTTAGCGCCTACTTTTCAGCTACTGGGCTAGGATTTGAAACAAACGATCGGTGGGAATCCAACTTTCAGGGGAGGCTTCTTCCAAGCCTCTCGGAGGTTGTGGGGCCGAACGGCGAGCGTTAAAGCACTCGGTTTCGCTCCAGTAGTAGGCCTTTATTGACTAAATTGTAACATGACGACCTATGTGACTTTGGCAAGACTTTTTAGCGCTCACTTTTGAGCTAGTGGGCTAAGATTTGAAACAAACGATCGGTGGGAATACAGCTTTCAGGGGAGGCCTCCCCCGAGTCTCTGGACAGCTGTGGGGCCGAACGGCGAGCGTCAAAGCACTTGGTTTCTCTCCAGTAGTAGGTCTTTATTGACTAAATTGTAACATGACGACCTATGTGACTTTGGCAGGACATTTTAGCGCTTAGTTTTGAGCTAGTGGGCTAAGATTTGAAACAAACGATCGGTGGGAATCCAGCTTTCAGGGGAGTCCTTCCCCGAGTCTCTGGACGGCTGTGGGGCCGAGCGGCGAGCGTTAAAGCACTCAGTTTCGGTACAGTAGGAGGCCTTTATTGACTAAATTGTAACATGACGACCTATGTGATTTTGGCAAGACTTTTTAGCGCCTACTTTTCAGCTACTGGGCTAGGATTTGAAACAAACGATCGGTGGTAATCAAGCTTTCAGGGGAGACCTCCCCTGAGTCTCTGGACGGCTGTGGGGCTGAGCGGCGAGCCTTAAAGCACTCAGTTTCGGTCCAGTAATAGGCCTTTATTGACTAAATTGTAACATGACGACCTATGTGATTTTGGCAGGACTTTTTAGCGCTTACGTTTGAGCTAGTGGGCTAAGATTTAAAACAAACGATCGGTGGGAATCCAGCTTTCAGGGGAGGCCTCCCCCGAGTCTCTGGACTGCTGTGGGGCCGAGCGGCGACCGTTAAAGCACTCAGTTTCGCTCGAGTACCATGACGACCGATTTGACTTCGCCACGACTTTAGGTCGCTTAATTTCAGCCTAGCGGGCTCGGAATTCACACAGACGATCTTTGGGATTCCAGCTTTCAGGGGAGGCCACTTCCAAGCCTCTCAGAGGTCGTGGGGCCTATCGGCGAGCGTCAAAGCACTCGGTTTTGCTCCAGTAGTAGGCCTTTATTGACTAAATTGTAACATGACGACCTATGTGACTTTGGCAGGACATTTTAGCGCTTAGTTTTGAGCTAGTGGGCTAAGATTTGAAACAAACGATCGGTGGGAATCCAGCTTTCAGGGGAGTCCTTCCCCGAGTCTCTGGACGGCTGTGGGGCAGAGCGGCGAGCGTTAAAGCACTCAGTTTCGGTACAGTAGGAGGCCTTTATTGACTAAATTGTAACATGACGACCTATGTGATTTTGGCAAGACTTTTTAGCGCCTACTTTTCAGCTACTGGGCTAGGATTTGAAACAAACGATCGGTGGTAATCAAGCTTTCAGGGGAGACCTCCCCTGAGTCTCTGGACGGCTGTGGGGCTGAGCGGCGAGCCTTAAAGCACTCAGTTTCGGTCCAGTAATAGGCCTTTATTGACTAAATTGTAACATGACGACCTATGTGATTTTGGCAGGACTTTTTAGCGCTTACGTTTGAGCTAGTGGGCTAAGATTTAAAACAAACGATCGGTGGGAATCCAGCTTTCAGGGGAGGCCTCCCCCGAGTCTCTGGACTGCTGTGGGGCCGAGCGGCGACCGTTAAAGCACTCAGTTTCGCTCGAGTACCATGACGACCGATTTGACTTCGGCACGACTTTAGGTCGCTTAATTTCAGCCTAGCGGGCTAGGAATTCACACAGACGATCCTTGGGATTCCAGCTTTCAGGGGAGGCCACTTCCAAGCCTCTCAGAGGTCGTGGGGCCTATCGGCGAGCGTCAAAGCACTCGGTTTTGCTCCAGTAGTAGGCCTTTATTGACTAAATTGTAACATGACGACCTATGTGACTTTGGCAGGACATTTTAGCGCCTAGTTTTGAGCTAGTGGGCTAAGATTTGAAACGAACGATCGGTGGGAATCCAGCTTTCAGGGGAAGCCTCCCCCAAGTCTCTGGACGGCTGTGGGGCCGAGCGGCGAGCGTTAAAGCACTCAGTTTCGGTCCAGTAGGAGGCCTTTATTGACTAAATTGTAACATGACGACCTATGTGATTTTGGCAGGACTTTTTAGCGCCTACTTTTCAGCTACTGGGCTAGGATTTGAAACAAACGATCGGTGGGAATCCAGCTTTCAGGGGAGGCTTCTTCCAAGCCTCTCGGAGGTTGTGGGGCCGAACGGCGAGCCTTAAAGCACTCAGTTTCGGTCCAGTAATAGGCCTTTATTGACTAAATTGTAACATGACGACCTATGTGATTTTGGCAGGACTTTTTAGCGCTTACGTTTCAGCTAGTGGGCTAAGATTTAAAACAAACGATCGGTGGGAATCCAGCTTTCAGGGGAGTCCTCCCCCGAGTCTCTGGACTGCTGTGGGTCCGAGCGGCGACCGTTAAAGCACTCAGTTTCGCTCGAGTACCATGACGACCGATTTGACTTCGGCACGGCTTTAGGTCGCTTAATTTCAGCCTAGCGGGCTAGGAATTCACACAGACAATCCTTGGGAATCCAGCTTTCAGGGGAGGCCACTTCCAAGCCTCTCAGAGGTCGTGGGGCCGAACGGCGAGCGTCATAGCATTCGGTTTCTCGACAGTAGTAGGCCTTTATTGACTAAATTGTAACATGACGACCAATGTGACTTTGGTAAGAAATTTTAGCGCCTACTTTTGACCTAGTGGGCTAAGATTTGAAACAAACGATCGGTGGGAATCCAGCTTTCAGGTGACGCCTCCCTTGAGTCTCTGGACGGCTGTGGGGCCGAGCGGCGAGCATTAAAGCACTCAGTTTCGGTCCAGTAGGAGGCCTTTATTGACTAAATTGTAACATGACGACCTATGTGATTTTGGCAGGACTTTTTAGCGCCTACTTTTCAGCTACTGGGCTAGGATTTGAAACAAACGATCGGTGGGAATCCAGCTTTCAGGGGAGGCTTCTTCCAAGCCTCTCGGAGGTTGTGGGGCCAAACGGCGAGCGTTAAAGCACTCGGTTTCGCTCCAGTAGTAGGCCTTTATTGACTAAATTGTAACATGACGACCTATGTGACTTTGGCAAGACTTTTTAGCGCTCACTTTTGAGCTAGTGGGCTAAGATTTGAAACAAACGATCGGTGGGAATACAGCTTTCAGGGGAGGCCTCCCCCGAGTCTCTGGACAGCTGTGGGGTTGTACGCCGAGCGTCAAAGCACTTGGTTTCTCTCCAGTAGTAGGCCTTTATTGACTAAATTGTAACATGACGACCTATGTGACTTTGGCAGGACATTTTAGCGCCTAGTTTTTAGCTAGTGGGCTAAGATTTGAAACAAACGATCGGTGGGAATCCAGCTTTCAGGGGAAGCCTCCCCCAAGTCTCTGGACGGCTGTGGGGCCGAGCGGCGAGCGTTAAAGCACTCAGTTTCCGTCCAGTAGGAGGCCTTTATTGACTAAATTGTAACATGACGACCTATGTGATTTTGGCAGGACTTTTTAGCGCCTACTTTTCAGCTACTGGGCTAGGATTTGAAACAAACGATCGGTGGGAATCCAACTTTCAGGGGAGGCTTCTTCCAAGCCTCTCGGAGGTTCTGGGGCCGAACGGCGAGCGTTAAAGCACTCGGTTTCGCTCCAGTAGTAGGCCTTTATTGACTAAATTGTAACATGACGACCTATGTGACTTTGGCAAGACTTTTTAGCGCTCACTTTTGAGCTAGTGGGCTAAGATTTGAAACAAACGATCGGTGGGAATACAGCTTTCAGGGGAGGCCTCCCCCGAGTCTCTGGACAGCTGTGGGGCCGAACGGCGAGCGTCAAAGCACTTGGTTTCTCTCCAGTAGTAGGTCTTTATTGACTAAATTGTAACATGACGACCTATGTGACTTTGGCAGGACATTTTAGCACTTAGTTTTGAGCTAGTGGGCTAAGATTTGAAACAAACGATCGGTGGGAATCCAGCTTTCAGGGGAGTCCTTCCCCGAGTCTCTGGACGGCTGTGGGGCCGAGCGGCGAGCGTTAAAGCACTCAGTTTCGGTACAGTAGGAGGCCTTTATTGACTAAATTGTAACATGACGACCTATGTGATTTTGGCAAGACTTTTTAGCGCCTACTTTTCAGCTACTGGGCTAGGATTTGAAGCAAACGATCGGTGGTAATTAAGCTTTCAGGGGAGACCTCCCCTGAGTCTCTGGACGGCTGTGGGGCTGAGCGGCGAGCCTTAAAGCACTCAGTTTCGGTCCAGTAATAGGCCTTTATTGACTAAATTGTAACATGACGACCTATGTGATTTTGGCAGGACTTTTTAGCGCTTACGTTTTAGCTAGTGGGCTAAGATTTAAAACAAACGATCGGTGGGAATCCAGCTTTCAGGGGAGGCCTCCCCCGAGTCTCTGGACTGCTGTGGGGCCGAGCGGCGACCGTTAAAGCACTCAGTTTCGCTCGAGTACCATGACGACCGATTTGACTTCGGCACGACTTTAGGTCGCTTAATTTCAGCCTAGCGGGCTAGGAATTCACACAGACGATCCTTGGGATTCCAGCTTTCAGGGGAGGCCACTTCCAAGCCTCTCAGAGGTCGTGGGGCCTATCGGCGAGCGTCAAAGCAGTCGGTTTTGCTCCAGTAGTAGGCCTTTATTGACTAAATTGTAACATGACGACCTATGTGATTTTGGCAAGACTTTTTAGCGCCTACTTTTCAGCTACTGGGCTAGGATTTGAAACAAACGATCGGTGGTAATCAAGCTTTCAGGGGAGACCTCCCCTGAGTCTCTGGACGGCTGTGGGGCCTGAGCGGCGAGCCTTAAAGCACTCAGTTTCGGTCCAGTAAGTAGGCCTTTATTGACTAAATTGTAACATGACGACCTATGTGACTTTGGCAGGACATTTTAGCGCCTAGTTTTGAGCTAGTGGGCTAAGATTTGAAACGAACGATCGGTGGGAATCCAGCTTTCAGGGGAAGCCTCCCCCAAGTCTCTGGACGGCTGTGGGGCCGAGCGGCGAGCGTTAAAGCACTCAGTTTCGGTCCAGTAGGAGGCCTTTATTGACTAAATTGTAACATGACGACCTATGTGATTTTGGCAGGACTTTTTAGCGCCTACTTTTCAGCTACTGGGCTAGGATTTGAAACAAACGATCGGTGGGAATCCAGCTTTCAGGGGAGGCTTCTTCCAAGCCTCTCGGAGGTTGTGGGGCCGAACGGCGAGCCTTAAAGCACTCAGTTTCGGTCCAGTAATAGGCCTTTATTGACTAAATTGTAACATGACGACCTATGTGATTTTGGCAGGACTTTTTAGCGCTTACGTTTCAGCTAGTGGGCTAAGATTTAAAACAAACGATCGGTGGGAATCCAGCTTTCAGGGGAGTCCTCCCCCGAGTCTCTGGACTGCTGTGGGTCCGAGCGGCGACCGTTAAAGCACTCAGTTTCGCTCGAGTACCATGACGACCGATTTGACTTCGGCACGGCTTTAGGTCGCTTAATTTCAGCCTAGCGGTCTAGGAATTCACACAGACAATCCTTGGGAATCCAGCTTTCAGGGGAGGCCACTTCCAAGCCTCTCAGAGGTCGTGGGGCCGAACGGCGAGCGTCATAGCATTCGGTTTCTCGACAGTAGTAGGCCTTTATTGACTAAATTGTAACATGACGACCAATGTGACTTTGGTAAGAAATTTTAGCGCCTACTTTTGACCTAGTGGGCTAAGATTTGAAACAAACGATCGGTGGGAATCCAGCTTTCAGGTGACGCCTCCCTTGAGTCTCTGGACGGCTGTGGGGCCGAGCGGCGAGCATTAAAGCACTCAGTTTCGGTCCAGTAGGAGGCCTTTATTGACTAAATTGTAACATGACGACCTATGTGATTTTGGCAGGACTTTTTAGCGCCTACTTTTCAGCTACTGGGCTAGGATTTGAAACAAACGATCGGGGGGAATCCAGCTTTCAGGGGAGGCTTCTTCCAAGCCTCTCGGAGGTTGTGGGGCCAAACGGCGAGCGTTAAAGCACTCGGTTTCGCTCCAGTAGTAGGCCTTTATTGACTAAATTGTAACATGACGACCTATGTGACTTTGGCAAGACTTTTTAGCGCTCACTTTTGAGCTAGTGGGCTAAGATTTGAAACAAACGATCGGTGGGAATACAGCTTTCAGGGGAGGCCTCCCCCGAGTCTCTGGACAGCTGTGGGGCCGTACGCCGAGCGTCAAAGCACTTGGTTTCTCTCCAGTAGTAGGCCTTTATTGACTAAATTGTAACATGACGACCTATGTGACTTTGGCAGGACATTTTAGCGCCTAGTTTTTAGCTAGTGGGCTAAGATTTGAAACAAACGATCGGTGGGAATCCAGCTTTCAGGGGAAGCCTCCCCCAAGTCTCTGGACGGCTGTGGGGCCGAGCGGCGAGCGTTAAAGCACTCAGTTTCCGTCCAGTAGGAGGCCTTTATTGACTAAATTGTAACATGACGACCTATGTGATTTTGGCAGGACTTTTTAGCGCCTACTTTTCAGCTACTGGGCTAGGATTTGAAACAAACGATCGGTGGGAATCCAACTTTCAGGGGAGGCTTCTTCCAAGCCTCTCGGAGGTTGTGGGGCCGAACGGCGAGCGTTAAAGCACTCGGTTTCGCTCCAGTAGTAGGCCTTTATTGACTAAATTGTAACATGACGACCTATGTGACTTTGGCAAGACTTTTTAGCGCTCACTTTTGAGCTAGTGGGCTAAGATTTGAAACAAACGATCGGTGGGAATACAGCTTTCAGGGGAGGCCTCCCCCGAGTCTCTGGACAGCTGTGGGGCCGAACGGCGAGCGTCAAAGCACTTGGTTTCTCTCCAGTAGTAGGTCTTCATTGACTAAATTGTAACATGACGACCTATGTGACTTTGGCAGGACATTTTAGCGCTTAGTTTTGAGCTAGTGGGCTAAGATTTGAAACAAACGATCGGTGGGAATCCAGCTTTCAGGGGAGTCCTTCCCCGAGTCTCTGGACGGCTGTGGGGCCGAGCGGCGAGCGTTAAAGCACTCAGTTTCGGTACAGTAGGAGGCCTTTATTGACTAAATTGTAACATGACGACCTATGTGATTTTGGCAAGACTTTTTAGCGCCTACTTTTCAGCTACTGGGCTAGGATTTGAAACAAACGATCGGTGGTAATCAAGCTTTCAGGGGAGACCTCCCCTGAGTCTCTGGACGGCTGTGGGGCTGAGCGGCGAGCCTTAAAGCACTCAGTTTCGGTCCAGTAATAGGCCTTTATTGACTAAATTGTAACATGACGACCTATGTGATTTTGGCAGGACTTTTTAGCGCTTACGTTTGAGCTAGTGGGCTAAGATTTAAAACAAACGATCGGTGGGAATCCAGCTTTCAGGGGAGGCCTCCCCCGAGTCTCTGGACTGCTGTGGGGCCGAGCGGCGACCGTTAAAGCACTCAGTTTCGCTCGAGTACCATGACGACCGATTTGACTTCGGCACGACTTTAGGTCGCTTAATTTAAGCCTAGCGGGCTAGGAATTCACACAGACGATCCTTGGGATTCCAGCTTTCAGGGGAGGCCACTTCCAAGCCTCTCAGAGGTCGTGGGGCCTATCGGCGAGCGTCAAAGCACTCGGTTTTGCTCCAGTAGTAGGCCTTTATTGACTCAATTGTAACATGACGACCTATGTGACTTTGGCAGGACATTTTAGCGCTTAGTTTTGAGCTAGTGGGCTAAGATTTGAAACAAACGATCGGTGGGAATCCAGCTTTCAGGGGAGTCCTTCCCCGAGTCTCTGGACGGCTGTGGGGCCGAGCGGCGAGCGTTAAAGCACTCAGTTTCGGTACAGTAGGAGGCCTTTATTGACTAAATTGTAACATGACGACCTATGTGATTTTGGCAAGACTTTTTAGGGCCTACTTTTCAGCTACTGGGCTAGGATTTGAAACAAACGATCGGTGGTAATCAAGCTTTCAGGGGAGACCTCCCCTGAGTCTCTGGACGGCTGTGGGGCTGAGCGGCGAGCCTTAAAGCACTCAGTTTCGGTCCAGTAATAGGCCTTTATTGACTAAATTGTAACATGACGACCTATGTGATTTTGGCAGGACTTTTTAGCGCTTACGTTTGAGCTAGTGGGCTAAGATTTAAAACAAACGATCGGTGGGAATCCAGCTTTCAGGGGAGGCCTCCCCCGAGTCTCTGGACTGCTGTGGGGCCGAGCGGCGACCGTTAAAGCACTCAGTTTCGCTCGAGTACCATGACGACCGATTTGACTTCGGCACGACTTTAGGTCGCTTAATTTCAGCCTAGCGGGCTAGGAATTCACACAGACGATCCTTGGGATTCCAGCTTTCAGGGGAGGCCACTTCCAAGCCTCTCAGAGGTCGTGGGGCCTATCGGCGAGCGTCAAAGCACTCGGTTTTGCTCCAGTAGTAGGCCTTTATTGACTAAATTGTAACATGACGACCTATGTGACTTTGGCAGGACATTTTAGCGCCTAGTTTTGAGCTAGTAGGCTAAGATTTGAAACGAACGATCGGTGGGAATCCAGCTTTCAGGGGAAGCCTCCCCCAAGTCTCTGGACGGCTGTGGGGCCGAGCGGCGAGCGTTAAAGCACTCAGTTTCGGTCCAGTAGGAGGCCTTTATTGACTAAATTGTAACATGACGACCTATGTGATTTTGGCAGGACTTTTTAGCGCCTACTTTTCAGCTACTGGGCTAGGATTTGAAACAAACGATCGGTGGGAATCCAGCTTTCAGGGGAGGCTTCTTCCAAGCCTCTCGGAGGTTGTGGGGCCGAACGGCGAGCCTTAAAGCACTCAGTTTCGGTCCAGTAATAGGCCTTTATTGACTAAATTGTAACATGACGACCTATGTGATTTTGGCAGGACTTTTTAGCGCCTACTTTTCAGCTACTGGGCTAGGATTTGAAACAAACGATCGGTGGGAATCCAGCTTTCAGGGGAGGCTTCTTCCAAGCCTCTCGGAGGTTGTGGGGCCAAACGGCGAGCGTTAAAGCACTCGGTTTCGCTCCAGTAGTAGGCCTTTATTGACTAAATTGTAACATGACGACCTATGTGACTTTGGCAAGACTTTTTAGCGCTCACTTTTGAGCTAGTGGGCTAAGATTTGAAACAAACGATCGGTGGGAATACAGCTTTCAGGGGAGGCCTCCCCCGAGTCTCTTGACAGCTGTGGGGCCGTACGCCGAGCGTCAAAGCACTTGGTTTCTCTCCAGTAGTAGGCCTTTATTGACTAAATTGTAACATGACGACCTATGTGACTTTGGCAGGACATTTTAGCGCCTAGTTTTTAGCTAGTGGGCTAAGATTTGAAACAAACGATCGGTGGGAATCCAGCTTTCAGGGGAAGCCTCCCCCAAGTCTCTGGACGGCTGTGGGGCCGAGCGGCGAGCGTTAAAGCTCTCAGTTTCCGTCCAGTAGGAGGCCTTTATTGACTAAATTGTAACATGACGACCTATGTGATTTTGGGAGGACTTTTTAGCGCCTACTTTTCAGCTACTGGCCTAGGATTTGAAACAAACGATCGGTGGGAATCCAACTTTCAGGGGAGGCTTCTTCCAAGCCTCTCGGAGGTTGTGGGGCCGAACGGCGAGCGTTAAAGCACTCGGTTTCGCTCCAGTAGTAGGCCTTTATTGACTAAATTGTAACATGACGACCTATGTGACTTTGGCAAGACTTTTTAGCGCTCACTTTTGAGCTAGTGGGCTAAGATTTGAAACAAACGATCGGTGGGAATACAGCTTTCAGGGGAGGCCTCCCCCGAGTCTCTGGACAGCTGTGGGGCCGAACGGCGAGCGTCAAAGCACTTGGTTTCTCTCCAGTAGTAGGTCTTTATTGACTAAATTGTAACATGACGACCTATGTGACTTTGGCAGGACATTTTAGCGCTTAGTTTTGAGCTAGTGGGCTAAGATTTGAAACAAACGATCGGTGGTAATCAAGCTTTCAGGGGAGACCTCCCCTGAGTCTCTGGACGGCTGTGGGGCTGAGCGGCGAGCCTTAAAGCACTCAGTTTCGGTCCAGTAATAGGCCTTTATTGACTAAATTGTAACATGACGACCTATGTGATTTTGGCAGGACTTTTTAGCGCTTACGTTTGAGCTAGTGGGCTAAGATTTAAAACAAACGATCGGTGGGAATCCAGCTTTCAGGGGAGGCCTCCCCCGAGTCTCTGGACTGCTGTGGGGCCGAGCGGCGACCGTTAAAGCACTCAGTTTCGCTCGAGTACCATGACGACCGATTTGACTTCGGCACGACTTTAGGTCGCTTAATTTCAGCCTAGCGGGCTAGGAATTCACACAGACGATCCTTGGGATTCCAGCTTTCAGGGGAGGCCACTTCCAAGCCTCTCAGAGGTCGTGGGGCCTATCGGCGAGCGTCAAAGCACTCGGTTTTGCTCCAGTAGTAGGCCTTTATTGACTCAATTGTAACATGACGACCTATGTGACTTTGGCAGGACATTTTAGCGCTTAGTTTTGAGCTAGTGGGCTAAGATTTGAAACAAACGATCGGTGGGAATCCAGCTTTCAGGGGAGTCCTTCCCCGAGTCTCTGGACGGCTGTGGGGCCGAGCGGCGAGCGTTAAAGCACTCAGTTTCGGTACAGTAGGAGGCCTTTATTGACTAAATTGTAACATGACGACCTATGTGATTTTGGCAAGACTTTTTAGCGCCTACTTTTCAGCTACTGGGCTAGGATTTGAAACAAACGATCGGTGGTAATCAAGCTTTCAGGGGAGACCTCCCCTGAGTCTCTGGACGGCTGTGGGGCTGAGCGGCGAGCCTTAAAGCACTCAGTTTCGGTCCAGTAATAGGCCTTTATTGACTAAATTGTAACATGACGACCTATGTGATTTTGGCAGGACTTTTTAGCGCTTACGTTTGAGCTAGTGGGCTAAGATTTAAAACAAACGATCGGTGGGAATCCAGCTTTCAGGGGAGGCCTCCCCCGAGTCTCTGGACTGCTGTGGGGCCGAGCGGCGACCGTTAAAGCACTCAGTTTCGCTCGAGTACCATGACGACCGATTTGACTTCGGCACGACTTTAGGTCGCTTAATTTCAGCCTAGCGGGCTAGGAATTCACACAGACGATCCTTGGGATTCCAGCTTTCAGGGGAGGCCACTTCCAAGCCTCTCAGAGGTCGTGGGGCCTATCGGCGAGCGTCAAAGCACTCGGTTTTGCTCCAGTAGTAGGCCTTTATTGACTAAATTGTAACATGACGACCTATGTGACTTTGGCAGGACATTTTAGCGCCTAGTTTTGAGCTAGTGGGCTAAGATTTGAAACGAACGATCGGTGGGAATCCAGCTTTCAGGGGAAGCCTCCCCCAAGTCTCTGGACGGCTGTGGGGCCGAGCGGCGAGCGTTAAAGCACTCAGTTTCGGTCCAGTAGGAGGCCTTTATTGACTAAATTGTAACATGACGACCTATGTGATTTTGGCAGGACTTTTTAGCGCCTACTTTTCAGCTACTGGGCTAGGATTTGAAACAAACGATCGGTGGGAATCCAGCTTTCAGGGGAGGCTTCTTCCAAGCCTCTCGGAGGTTGTGGGGCCGAACGGCGAGCCTTAAAGCACTCAGTTTCGGTCCAGTAATAGGCCTTTATTGACTAAATTGTAACATGACGACCTATGGGATTTTGGCAGGACTTTTTAGCGCTTACGTTTCAGCTAGTGGGCTAAGATTTAAAACAAACGATCGGTGGGAATCCAGCTTTCAGGGGAGTCCTCCCCCGAGTCTCTGGACTGCTGTGGGTCCGAGCGGCGACCGTTAAAGCACTCAGTTTCGCTCGAGTACCATGACGACCGATTTGACTTCGGCACGGCTTTAGGTCGCTTAATTTCAGCCTAGCGGGCTAGGAATTCACACAGACAATCCTTGGGAATCCAGCTTTCAGGGGAGGCCACTTCCAAGCCTCTCAGAGGTCGTGGGGCCGAACGGCGAGCGTCATAGCATTCGGTTTCTCGACAGTAGTAGGCCTTTATTGACTAAATTGTAACATGACGACCAATGTGACTTTGGTAAGAAATTTTAGCGCCTACTTTTGACCTAGTGGGCTAAGATTTGAAACAAACGATCGGTGGGAATCCAGCTTTCAGGTGACGCCTCCCTTGAGTCTCTGGACGGCTGTGGGGCCGAGCGGCGAGCATTAAAGCACTCAGTTTCGGTCCAGTAGGAGGCCTTTATTGACTAAATTGTAACATGACGACCTATGTGACTTTGGCAAGACTTTTTAGCGCTCACTTTTGAGCTAGTGGGGTAACATTTGAAACAAACGATCGGTGGGAATACAGCATTCAGAAAAGGCCTCCCCCGAGTCTCTGGACAGCTGTGGGGCCGAACGGCGAGTGTCAAAGCACTTGGTTTCTCTCCAGTAGTAGGCCTTTATTGACTAAATTGTAACATGACGACCTATGTGACTTTGGCAGGACATTTTTGCGCCTAGTTTTGAGCTAGTGGGCTAGGATTTGAAACAAACGATCGGTGGGAATCCAGCTTTCAGGGGAGGCCTCTTCCAAGCGTCTCGGAGGTCGTGGGGCCGAACGGCGAGCGTCAAAGCACTCGGTTTCGCTCCAGTAGAAGGCCTTTATTGACTAAATTGTAACATGACGACCTATGTGATTTAGGCAGGACTTTATAGCGCCTACTTTTCAGCTACTGGGCTAAGATTTGAAACAAACGATCGGTGGGAATCCAGCTTTCAGGGGAGGCCTCTTCCAAGCCTCTCGGAGGTCGTGGGCCCGAACGGCGAGCGTCAAAGCACTCGGTTTCGCTCCAGTAGTCGGTCTTTATTGACTAAATTGTAACATGACAACCTATGTGACTTTGGCAGGACTTTTTATCGCTTACTTTTGACCTAGTGCGCTAAGATTTGAAACAAACGATCGGTGTGAATCCAGCTTTCAGGGGAGTCCTACCCCGAGTCTCTGGACGGCTGTGGGGCCGAGCGGCGAGCGTTAAAGCACTCAGTTTCGCTGGAGTACCATGACGACCGATTTGACTTCGGCACGGCTTTAGGTCGCTTAATTTCAGCCTAGCGGGCTAGGAATTCACACAGACAATCCTTGGAAATCCAGCTTTCAGGGGAAGCCACTTCCAAGCCTCGCAGAGGTCGTGGGGCCGAACGGCGAGCGTCAAAGCACTCGGTTTCGCTCCAGTAGTAGGCCTTTATTGACTAAATTGTAACATGACAACCTATGTGACTTTGGCAGGACTTTTTAGCGCTTACTTTTCACCTCGTGCGCTAAGATTTGAAACAAACGATCGGTGAGAATCCAGCTTTCAGGGGAGGCCTCCCCCGAGTCTCTGGACGGCTGTGGGGCCGTGCGGCGACCGTTAAAGCACTCAGTTTCGCTCGAGTACCATGACAACCGATTTGACTTCGGCACGACTTTAGGTCGCTTAATTTCAGCCTAGCGGGCTAGGAATTCACACAGACAAGCCTTGGGAATCCAGCTTTCGAGGGAGGCATCTTCCAAGCCTCTCGGAGCTTGTGGGGCGGAACGGCGAGCGTCGAAGCACTCGGTTTAGCTCCAGTCGTAGGCCTTTAATGACTAAATTGTAACATGACGTCCTATGTGACTTTGGCAAGACATTTTAGCGCTTACCTTTGAGCTAGTCGGCTAAGATTTGAAACAAACGATCGGTGGGAATCCAGCTTTCAGGGGACGCCTCCCTTGAGTCTCTGGACGGCTGTGGGGCCGAGCGGCGAGCATTAAAGCACTCGGTTTCGGTCCAGTAGGAGGCCTTTATTGACTAAATTGTAACATGACGACCTATGTGATTTTGGCAGGACTTTTTAGCGCCTACTTTTCAGCTACTGGGCTAAGATTTGAAACAAACGATCGGTGGGAATCCAGCTTTCAGGGGAGGCCTCTTCCAAGCCTCTCGGAGGTCATGGGGCCGAACGGCGAGCGTCAAAGCACTCGGTTTCGCTCCAGTAGTAGGCCTTTATTGACTAAATTGTAACATGACAACCTATGTGACTTTGGCAGGACTTTTTAGCGCTTACTTTTGAGCTAGTTGGCTCAGATTTGAAACACACGATCGGTGGGATTCCAGCTTTCAGGGGAGGCCTCCCCCGAGTCTCTGGATGGTTGTGGGGCCGAACGGCGAGCGTCAAAGCACTCGGTTTCGCTCCAGTAGTAGGCCTTTATTGACTAAATTGTAACATGACGACCTATGTGATTTTGGCAGGACTTTTTTGCGCCTACTTTTCAGCTACTGGGCTAAGATTTGAAACAAACGATCGGTGGGAATCAAGCTTTCAGGGGAGGCCTCCCCTGAGTCTCTGGACGGCTGTGGGGCTGAGCGGCGAGCCTTAAAGCACTCAGTTTCGGTCCAGTAATAGGCCTTTATTGACTAAATTGTAACATGACGACCTATGTAATTTTGGCAGGACATTTTAGCGCTTACGTTTGACCTGTGGGCTAAGATTTAAAACAAACGATCGGTGGGAATCCAGCTTTCAGGGGAGGCCTCCCCCGAGTCTCTGGACTGCTGTGGGGCCGAGCGGCGACCGTTAAAGCACTCAGTTTCGCTCGAGTACCATGACGACCGATTTGACTTAGGCACGACTTTAGGTCGCTTAATTTCAGCCTAGCGGGCTAGGAATTCACACAGACAATCCTTGGGAATCCAGCTTTCAGGGGAGGCGACTTCCAAGCCTCTCAGAGGTCGTGGGGCCTATCGGCGAGCGTCAAAGCACTCGATTTCACTCCAGTAGTAGGCCTTTATTGACTAAATTGTAACATGACGACCTATGTGACTTTGGCAAGACTTTTTAGCGCTCACTTTTGAGCTAGTGGGCTAAGATTTAAAACAAACGATCGGTGGGAATACAGCTTTGAGGGGAGGCCTCCCCCGAGTCTCTGGACAGCTGTGGGGCCGAACGCCGAGCGTCAAAGCACTTGGTTTCTCTCCAGTAGTAGGCCTTTATTGACTAAATTGTAACATGACGACCTATGTGACTTTGGCAGGACATTTTAGCGCCTAGTTTAGAGCTAGTGGGCTAAGATTTGAAACAAACGATCGGTGGGAATCCAGCTTTCAGGGGAAGCCTCCCCCGAGTCTCTGGACGGCTGTGCGCCCGAACGGCGAGCGTCAAAGCACTCAGTTTCGCTCCAGTAGTAGGCCTTTATTGACTAAATTGTAACATAACAACCTATGTGACTTTGGCAGAACTTTTTAGCGGTTACTTTTGACCTAGTGCGCTAAGATTTCTAACAAACGATCGGTGGGAATCCAGCTTTCAGGGGAGTCCTACCCCGAGTCTCTGGACGGCTGTGGGGGCGAGCGTTAAAGCACTCAGTTTCGCTCGAGTACCATGACAACCGATTTGACTTCGGCACGACTTTAGGTCGCTTAATTTCAGCCTAGCGGGCTAGGAATTCACACAGACAAGCCTTGGGAATCCAGCTTTCGAGGGAGGCCTCTTCCAAGCCTCTCGGAGCTTGTGGGGCCGAACGGCGAGCGTCGAAGCACTCGGTTTCGCTCCAGTCGTAGGCCTTTAATGACTAAATTGTAACATGACGTCCTATGTGACTTTGGCAAGACCTTTTAGCGCTTACCTTTGAGCTAGTCGGCTAAGATTTGAAACAAACGATCGGTGGGAATCCAGCTTTCAGGGGAGGACTCCCCCGAGTCTCTGGACAGCTGTGGGGCCGAACGGCGAGCGTCAAAGCACTCGTTTTCGCTCCAGTAGTGTGCCTTTATTGACTAAATTGTAACATTACGACCTATGTGACTTTGGCATGTCTTTTTAGCGCCTACTTTTGAGCTAGTGGGCTAAGATTTGAAACAAACGATCGGTGGGAATCCAGCTTTCAGGGGACGCCTCCCTTGAGTCTCTGGACGGCTGTGGGGCCGAGCGGCGAGCATTAAAGCACTCAGTTTCGGTCCAGTAGGAGGCCTTTATTGACTAAATTGTAACATGACGACCTATGTGATTTTGGCAGGACTTTTTAGCGCCTACTTTTCAGCTACTGGGCTAAGATTTGAAACAAACGATCGGTGGGAATCCAGCTTTGAGGGGAGGCCTCTTCCAAGCCTCTCGGAGGTCATGGGGCCGAACGGCGAGCGTCAAAGCACTCGGTTTCGCTCCAGTAGTAGGCCTTTATTGACTAAATTGTAACATGACAACCTATGTGACTTTGGCAGGACTTTTTAGCGCTTACTTTTGAGCTAGTTGGCTCAGATTTGAAACACACGATCGGTGGGATTCCAGCTTTCAGGGGAGGCCTCCCCCGAGTCTCTGGATGGCTGTGGGGCCGAACGGCGAGCGTCAAAGCACTCGGTTTCTCTCCAATCGTAGGCCTTTATTGACTAAATAGTAACATGACGACCTATGTGATTTTGGCAGGACTTTTTTGCGCCTACTTTTCAGCTACTGGGCTAAGATTTGACACAAACGATCGGTGGGAATCAAGCTTTCAGGGGAGGCCTCCCCTGAGTCTCTGGACGGCTGTGGGGCCGAGCGGCGAGCGTCAAAGCACTCGGTTTCTCTCCAGTCGTAGGCCTTTATTGACTAAATTGTAACATGACGACCTATGTGATTTTGGCAGGACTTTTTAGCGCCTACTTTTCAGCTACTGGGCTAAGATTTGAAATAAACGATCGGTGGGAATTCAGCTTTCAGGGGAGTCCTCCCCCGAGTCTCTGGACGGCTGTGGGGCCGAGCGGCGAGCGTCAAAGCACTCGGTTTCTCTCCAGTCATAGGCCTTTATTGACTAAATTGTACCATGACGACCTTTGTGATTTTGGCAGGACTTTTTAGCGCCTACTTTTCAGCTACTGGGCGAAGATTTGAAACAAACGATCGGTGGGAATCCAGCTTTCAGGGGAGGCCTCTTCCAAGCCTCTCGGAGGTCGTGGGGCATAACGGCGAGCGTCAAAGCACTCGTTTTCGGTCCAGTAGTAGGCCTTTATTGACTAAATTGTAACATGACAACCTATGTGACTTTGGCAGGACTTTTTAGCGCTTACTTTTCACCGAGTGCGCTAAGATTTGAAACAAACGATGGGTGGTAATCCAGCTTTCAGGGGAGTCCTCCCCCGAGTCTCTGGACGGCTGTGTGGCCGAACGGCGACCGTTAAAGCACTCAGTTTCGCTCGAGTACCATGACGACCAATTTGACTTCGGCACGACTTTAGGTCCCTTAATTTCAGCCTAGCGGGCTAGGAAATCACACAGACAAGCCTTGGGAATCCAGCTTTCAAGGGAGGCCTCTTCCAAGCCTCTCGGAGCTCGTGGGGCCGAACGGCGAGCGTGGAAGCACTCGGTTTCGCTCCAGTAGTAACCCTTTATTGACTAAATTGTAACATGACGACCTATGTGACTTTGGCAAGACTTTTTAGCGCCTACGTTTGATCTAGTGGGCGAAGATTTGAAACAAACGATCGGTGGGAATCCAGCTTTCAGGGGAGGCCTCCCCCGAGTCTCTGGACGCCTGTGGGGCCGAGCGGCGACCGTTAAAGCACTCAGTTTCGCTCGAGTACCATGACGACCGTTTTGACTTCGGCACGACTTTAGGTCGCTTAATTTCAGCCGAGCAGGCTAGGAATTCACACAGACAATCCTTGGGAATCCAGCTTTCAGGGGATGCCACTTCCATGCCTCTCAGAGGTCGTGGGGCCTAACGGCGAGCGTCAAAGCACTCGGTTTCGGTCCAGTAGGAAGCGTTTATTGACTAAATTGTAACATGACGACCTATGTGATTTTGGCAGGACTTTTTAGCGCCTACTTTTCAGCTACTGGGCGAAGATTTGAAACAAACGATCGGTGGGAATCCAGCTTTCAGGGGAGGCCTCCCCCGAGTCTCTGGACAGCTGTGGGGCCGAACGGCGGGCGTCAAAGCACTTGGTTTCTCTCCAGTAGTAGGCCTTTATTGACTAAATTGTAACATGACGACCTATGTGACTTTGGCAGAACTTTTTAGCGCCTACTTTTCAGCTACTGGGCTAAGATTTGAAACAAACGATTGGTGGGAATCCAGCTTTCAGGGGAGGCCTCCCCCGAGTCTCTGGACGGCTGTGGGGCCGAGGGGCGAGCATTAAAGCACTCAATTTCGGTCCAGTAGGAGGCCTTTATTGACTAAATTGTAACATGACAACCTATGTGAATTTGGCAGGACTTTTTAGCGCTTACTTTTTACCTAGTGCGCTAAGATTTGAAACAAACGATCTGTTGGAATCCAGCTTTCAGGGGAGTCCTCCCCCGAGTCTCTGGACGGCTGTGGGGCCGAGCGGCGAGCTTTAAAGCACTCAGTTTCGCTCGAGTACCATGACGACCGATTTGACTTCGGCACGACTTTAGGTCGCTTAATTTCAGCCTAGCGGGCTAGGAATTCACACAGACAATCCTTGGGAATCCAGCTTTCAGGGGAGGCCACTTCCAAGCCTCTCAGAGGTCGTGGGGCCTAACGGCGAGCGTCAAAGCACTCGGTTTCGGTCCAGTAGGAGGCCTTTATTGACTAAATTTTAACATGATGACCTATGTGATTTTGGCAGGACTTTTTAGCGCCTACTTTTCAGCTACTGGGCGAAGATTTGAAACAAACGATCGGTGGGAATCCAGCTTTCAGGGGAGGCCTCTTCCAAGCCTCTCGGAGAACGTGGGGCATAACGGCGAGCGTCAAAGCACTCGTTTTCGGTCCAGTAGTAGGCCTTTATTGACTAAATTGTAACATGACAACCTATGTGACTTTGGCAGGACTTTTTAGCGCTTACTTTTCACCGAGTGCGCTAAGATTTAAAACAAACGATGCGTGGGAATCCAGCTTTCAGGGGAGTCCTCCCCCGAGTCTCTGGACGGCTGTGTGGCCGAGCGGCGACCGTTAAAGCACTCAGTTTCGGTCGAGTACCATGACGACCAATTTGACTTCGGCACGACTTTAGGTCGCTTAATTTCAGCCTAGCGGGCTAGGAATTCACACAGACAAGCCTTGGGAATCCAGCTTTCAAGGGAGGCCTCTTCCAAGCCTCTCGGAGCTCGTGGGGCCGAACGGCGAGCGTCGAAGCACTCGGTTTCGCTCCAGTAGTAACCCTTTATTGACTAAATTGTAACATCACAACCTATGTGACTTTGGCAGACTTTTTTGCGCCTACTTTTCAGCTACTGGGCTAAGATTTGAAACAAATGATCGGTGGGAATGCAGCTTTCAGTGGAGGCCTCCCCCGAGTCTCTGGACGGCTGTGGGGCCGAACGGCGACCGTCAAAGCACTCGCTTTCTCTCCAGTAGTAGGCCTTTATTGAGTAAATTGTAACATGACGACCTATGTGATTTTGGCAGGACTTTTTAGCGCCTACTTTACAGCTACTGGGCTTAGATTTAAAACAAACGATCGGTGGGAATCCAGCTTTCAGGGGAGGCCTCTTCCAAGCCTCTCGGAGGTCATGGGGCCGAAGGGCGAGCGTCAAAGCACTCGGTTTCGCTCCAGCAGTAGGCCTTTATTGACTAAATTGTAACATGACAACCTATGTGACTTTTTGTTGGACTTTTTAGCGCTTACTTTTGAGCTAGTTGGCTAAGATTTGAAACAAACGATTGGTGGGATTCCAGATTTCAGGGGAGGCCTCCCCCGAGTCCCTGGATTGCTGTGGGGCCGAACGGCGAGCGTCAAAGCACTCGGTTTCTCTCCAGTCGTAGGCCTTTAATGACTAAATTGTAACATGACGACCTATGTGATTTTGGCAGGACTTTTTAGCGCCTACTTTTCAGCTACTGGGCTAAGATTTAAAACAAACGATCGGTGGGAATCCAGCTTTCAGGGGAGGCCTCCTCCAAGTCTCTCGGAGGTCGTGGGGCCGAACGGCGAGCGTCAAAGCACTCTGTTTCTCTCCAGTCGTAGGCCTTTAATGACTAAATTGTAACATGACGACCTATGTGATTTTGGCAGGACTTTTTAGCGCTTACGTTTGAGCTAGTGGGCTAAGATTTAAAACAAACGATCGGTGGGAATCCAGCTTTCAGGGGAGGCCTACCCCGAGTCTCTGGACTGCTGTGGGGCCGAGCGGCGACCGTTAAAGCACTCAGTTTCGCTCGAGTACCATGACGACCGATTTGACTTCGGCACGACTTTAGGTCGCTTAATTTCAGCCTAGCGGGCTAGGAATTCACACAGACAAGCCTTGGGAATCCAGCTTTCAAGGGAGGCCTCTTCCAAGCCTCTCGGAGCTTGTGGGGCCGAACGGCGAGCGTCGAAGCACTTGGTTTCGCTCCAGTCGTAGGCCTTTAATGACTAAATTGTAACATGACGACCTATGTGACTTTGGCAAGACGTTTTAGCGCTTACTTTTGAGCTAGTGGGCTAAGATTTGAAAAAAAACGATCGGTGGGAATCCAGCTTTCAGGGGAGGCCTACCCCGAGTCTCTGGACAGCTGTGGGGCCGAACGGCGAGCGTCAAAGCACTCGTTTTCGCTCCAGTAGTAGGCCTTTATTGACTAAATTGTAACATGACGACCTATGTGACTTTGGCATGACTTTTTAGCGCCTACTTTTGAGCTAGTGGGCTAAGATTTGAAACAAATGATCGGTGGGAATTCAGCTTTCAGTGGACGCCTCCCACGAGTCTCTGGACGGCTGTGGGGCAGAGTGGCGAGCGTTAAAGCACTCAGTTTCGGTCCAGTAGTAGGCCTTTATTGACTAAATTGTAACATGACGACCTATGTGATTTTGGCAGGACTTTTTAGCGCCTACTTTTCAGTTACTGGGCGAAGATTTGAAACAAACGATCGGTGGGAATCCAGCTTTCAGGGGAGGCCTCTTCCAAGCCTCTCGGAGGTCGTGGGGCCGAACGGCGAGCGTCATAGCACTCGGTTTCTCTCCAGTAGTAGGCCTTCATTGACTAAATTGTAACATGACGACCTATGTGAATTTGGCAAGGCTTTTTAGCGCCTACGTTTGACCTAGTGGGCTAAGATTTGAAACAAACGATCGGTGGGAATCCAGCTTTCAGGGGAGGCCTCCCCCGAGTCTCTGGATGGCTGTGGGGCCGAGCGGCGACCGTTAAAGCACTCAGTTTCGCTCGAGTACCATGACGACCGATTTGACTTCGGCACGACTTTAGGTCGCTTAATTTCAGCCTAGCGGGCTAGGAATTCACACAGACAAGCCTTGGGAATCCAGCCTTCAAGGGATGCCTCTTCCAAGCCTCTCAAAGCTCGTGGGGCCGAACGGCGAGCGTCGAAGCACTCGGTTTCGCTCCAGTAGTAACCCTTTATTGACTAAATTGTAACATCACAACCTATGTGATTTTGGCAGGACTTTTTAGCGCCTACTTTTCAGCTACTGGGCTAAGATTTGAAACAAACGATCGGTGGGAATCCAGCTTTCAGGGGAGGCCTCCCCCGAGTCTCTGGACGGCTGTGGGGCCGAGCGGCGAGCGTAATAGCACTCAGTTTCGCTCGAGTACCATGACGACCGATTTGACTTCGGCACAACTTTAGGTCGCTTAATTTCAGCCGAGCGGGCTAGGAATTAACACAGACAAGCCTTGGGAATCCAGCTTTCAAGGGAGGCCTCTTCCAAGCCTCTCGGAGCTTGTGGGGCCGAACGGCGAGCGTCGAAGCACTCGGTTTCGCTTCAATAGTAGGCCTTTATTGACTAAATTGTAACATGACAACCTATGTGACTTTGGCAGGACTTTTTAGCGCTTACTTTTGAGCTAGTGGGCTAAGATTTGAAACAAACGATCGGTGGGAATCCAGCTTTCAGGGGAGGCCTCCCCCGAGTCTCTGGACGGCTGTGGGGGCGAACGGCGAGCGTCAAAGCACTCGGTTTCGCTCCAGTAGTAGGCCTTGATTGACTAAATTGTAACATGACGACCTATGTGATTTTGGCAGGACTTTTTAGCGCCTACTTTTCAGCTACTGGGCTAAGATTTGAAACAAACGATCGGTGGGAATCCAGCTTTCAGGGGAGGCCTCCCCCGAATCTCTGGACGGTTGTGGGGCCGAACGGTGAGCGTCAAAGCTCTCAGTTTCTCTCCAGTCGTAGGCCTTTATTGACTAAATTGTAACATGACAACCCATGTGACTTTGGCAGGACTTTTTAGCGCTTACTTTTTACCTAGTGCACTAAGATTTGAAACAAACGATCTGTGGGAATCCAGCTTTCAGGGGAGTCCTCCCCCGAGTCTCTGGACGGCTGTGGGGCCGAGCGGCGAGCTTTAAAGCACTCAGTTTCGCTCGAGTACCATGACGACCGATTTGACTTCGGCACGACTTTAGGTCGCTTAATTTCAGCCTAGCGGGCTAGGAATTCACACAGACAATCCTTGGGAATCCAGCTTTCAGGGGAGGCCACTTCCAAGCCTCTCAGAGGTCGTGGGGCCTAACGGCGAGCGTCAAAGCACTCGGTTTCGGTCCAGTAGGACCATTCATTGACTAAATTGTAACATGATGACCTATGTGATTTTGGCAGGACTTTTTAGCGCCTACTTTTCAGCTACTGGGCTAAGATTTGAAACAAACCATCGGTGGGAATCCAGCTTTCAGGGGAGGCTTCTTCCAAGCCTCTCGGAGGTTGTGGGGCCGAACGGCGAGCGTTAAAGCACTCTGTTTCGCTCCAGTAGTAGGCCTTTATTGACTAAATTGTACCATGACGACCTATGTGATTTTGGCAGGACTTTTTAGCGCCTACTTTTCAGCTACTGGGCGAAGATTTGAAACAAACGATCGGTGGGAATCCAGCTTTCAGGGGAGGCCACTTCCAAGCCTCTCAGAGGTCGTGGGGCCTAACGGCGAGCGTCAAAGCACTCGGTTTCGGTCCAGTAGGAGGCCTTCATTGACTAAATTGTAACATGATGACCTATGTGATTTTGGCAGGACTTTTTAGCGCCTACTTTTCAGCTACTGGGCTAAGATTTGAAACAAACCATCGGTGGAAATCCAGCTTTCAGGGGAGGCTTCTTCCAAGCCTCTCGGAGGTTGTGGGGCCGAACGGCGAGCGTTAAAGCACTCTGTTTCGCTCCAGTAGTAGGCCTTTATTGACTAAATTGTACCATGACGACCTATGTGATTTTGACAGGACTTTTTAGCGCCTACTTTTCAGCTACTGGGCGAAGATTTGAAACAAACGATCGGTGGGAATCCAGCTTTCAGGGGAGGCCTCTTCCTAGCCTCTCGGAGGTCGTGGGGCATAACGGCGAGCGTCAAAGCACTCGTTTTCGGTCCAGTAGTAGGCCTTTATTGACTAAATTGTAACATGACAACCTATGTGACTTTGGCAGGACTTTTTAGCGCTTACTTTTCACCGAGTGCGCTAAGATTTGAAACAAACGATGGGTGGGAATCCAGCTTTCAGGGGAGTCCTCCCCCGAGTCTCTGGACGGCTGTGTGGCCGAGCGGCGACCGTTAAAGCACTCAGTTTCGCTCGAGTACCATGACGACCAATTTGACTTCGGCACGACTTTAGGTCGCTTAATTTCAGCCTAGCGGGCTAGGAATTCACACAGACAAGCCTTGGGAATCCAGCTTTCAAGGGAGGCCTCTTCCAAGCCTCTCGGAGCTCGTGGGGCCGAACGGCGAGCGTCGAAGCACTCGGTTTTGCTCTAGTAGTAACCCTTTATTGACTAAATTGTAACATCACAACCTATGTGACTTTGGCAGACTTTTTTGCACCTACTTTTCAGCTACTGGGCTAAGATTTGAAACAAACGATCGGTGGGAATGCAGCTTTCAGGGGAGGCCTCCCCCGAGTCTCTGGACGGCTGTGGGGCCGAACGGCGACCGTCAAAGCACTCGCTTTCTCTCCAGTAGTAGGCCTTTATTGAGTAAATTGTAACATGACGACCTATGTGATTTTGGCAGGACTTTTTAGCGCCTACTTTACAGCTACTGGGCTAAGATTTAAAACAAACGATCGGTGGGAATCCAGCTTTCAGGGGAGGCCTCTTCCAAGCCTCTCGGAGGTCATGGTGCCGAACGGCGAGCGTCAAAGCACTCGGTTTCGCTCCAGCAGTAGGCCTTTATTGACTAAATTGTAACATGACAACCTATGTGACTTTGGTTGGACTTTTTAGGGCTTACTTTTGAGCTAGTTGGCTAAGATTTGAAACAAACGATCGGTGGGATTCCAGATTTCAGGGGAGGCCTCCCCCGAGTCTCTGGATTGCTGTGGGGCCGAACGGCGAGCGTCAAAGCACTCGGTTTCTCTCCAGTCGTAGGCCTTTAATGACTAAATTGTAACATGACGACCTATGTGATTTTGGCAGGACATTTTAGCGCCTACTTTTCAGCTACTTGGCTAAGATTTAAAACAAACGATCGGTGGGAATCCAGCTTTCAGGGGAGGCCTCTTCCAAGCCTCTCGGAGGTCATGGGGCCGAGCGGCGAGCGTTAAAGCTCTCAGTTTCGGTCAAGTAATAGGCCTATATTGACTAAATTGTAACATGACAACCTATGTGATTTTGGCAGGACTTTTTAGCGCTTACGTTTGAGCTAGTGGGCTAAGATTTAAAACAAACGATCGGTGGGAATCCAGCTTTCAGGGGAGGCCTCCTCCAAGTCTCTCGGAGGTCGTGGGGCCGAACGGCGAGCGTCAAAGCACTTGGTTTCGCTCCAGTCGTAGGCCTTTAATGACTAAATTGTAACATGACGACCTATGTGACTTTGGCAAGACGTTTTAGCGCTTACTTTTGAGCTAGTGGGCTAAGATTTGAAAAAAACGATCGGTGGGAATCCAGCTTTCAGGGGAGGCCTCCCCCGAGTCTGTGGACAGCTGTGGGGCCGAACGGCGAGCGTCAAAGCACACGTTTTCGCTCCAGTAGTAGGCCTTTATTGACTAAATTGTAACATGACGACCTATGTGATTTTGGCAGGACTTTTTTGCGCCTACTTTTCAGCTACTGGGCTAAGATTTGAAACAAACGATCGGTGGGAATCCAGCTTTCAGGGGAGGCCTCCCCTGAATCTCTGGACGGCTGTGGGGCCGAGCGGCGAGCGTTAAAGCACTCAGTTTCGGTCCAGTAATAGGCCTTTATTGACTAAATTGTAACATGACGACCTATGTGATTTTGGCAGGACTTTTTAGCGCTTACGTTTGAGCTAGTGCGATAAGATTTGAAACAAACGATGGGTGGGAATCCAGCTTTCAGGTTAGTCCTCCCCCGAGTCTCTGGACGGCTGTGTGGCCGAGCGGCGACCGTTAAAGCACTCAGTTTCGCTCGAGTACCATGACGACCAATTTGACTTCGGCACGACTTTAGGTCGCTTAATTTCAGCCTAGCGGGCTAGGAATTCACACAGACAAGCCTTGGGAATCCAGCTTTCAAGGGAGGCCTCTTCCAAGCCTCTCGGAGCTCGTGGGGCCGAACGGCGAGCGTCGAAGCACTCTGTTTCGCTCCAGTAGTAACCCTTTATTGACTAAATTGTAACATCACAACCTATGTGACTTTGGCAGGACTTTTTTGCGCCTACTTTTCAGCTACTGGGCTAAGATTTGAAACAAACGATTGGTGGGAATGCAGCTTTCAGGGGATGCCACTTCCAAGCCTCTCAGTGGTCGTGGGGCCTAACGGCGAGCGTCAAAGCACTCGGTTTCGGTCCAGTAGGAGGCGTTTATTGACTAAATTGTAACATGACGACCTATGTGATTTTGGCAGGACTTTTTAGCGCCTACTTTTCAGCTACTGGGCGAAGATTTGAAACACATTATCGGTGGGAATCCAGCTTTCAGGGGAGTCCTCCCCCGAGTCTCTGGACGGCTGTGGGGCCGAGCGGCGAGCATTAAAGCATTCAGTTTCGGTCCAGTAGGAGGCCTTTATTGACTAAATTGTAACATGACGATCTATGTGATTTTGGCAGGACTTTTTAGCGCCTACTTTTCAGCTACTGGGCTAAGATTTGAAAGAAACGATCGGTGGGAATCCAGCTTTCAGTGGAGGCCTCTTCCAAGCCTCTCGGAGGTCGTGGGCCCGAACGGCGAGCGTCAAAGCATTCGGTTTCGCTCCAGTAGTAGGCCTTTATTGACTAAATTGTAACATGACAACCTATGTGACTTTGGCAGGACTTTTTAGCGCTTACTTTTTACCTAGTGCACTAAGATTTGAAACAAACGATGGGTGGGAATCCAGCTTTCAGGGGAGGCCTCTTCCAAGCCTCTCGGAGGTCGTGGGGCATAACAGCGAGCGTCAAAGCACTCGTTTTCGGTCCAGTAGTAGGCCTTTATTGACTAAATTGTAACATGACAACCTATGTGAGTTTGGCAGGACTTTTTAGCGCTTACTTTTCACCGAGTGCGCTAAGATTTGAAACAAACGATGGGTGGGAATCCAGCTTTCAGGGGAGGGCTCCCCCGAGTCTCTGGACGGCTTTGGGGGCGAACGGCGAGCGTCAAAGCACTCTGTTTCTCTCCAGTAGTTGGCCTTTATTGACTAAATTGTAACATGACGACCTATGTGATTTTGGCAGGACTTTTTAGCGCCTACTTTTCAGCTATTGGGCGAAGATTTAAAACAAACGATCGGTGGGAATCCAGCTTTCAGGGGAGGCGTCTTACAAGCCTCTCGGAGGTCGTGGGGCCGAACAGCGAGCGTCAAAGCACTCGTTTTCGCTACAGTAGTAGGCCTTTATTGACTAAATTGTAACATGACGACCTATGTGATTTTGGCAGGACTTTTTTGTGCCCACTTTTCAGCTACTGGGCTAAGATTTGAAACAAACGATCGGTGGGAATCCAGCTTTCAGGGGAGGCCTCTTCCGAGCCTCTCGGAGGTCGTGGGGCCGAACGGCGAGCGTTAAAGCACTCGGTTTCGCTCCAGTAGTAGGCCTTTATTGACTAAATTGTAACATGACATGACAACCTATGTTGTCACATTTGTTTCAAATATTAGCCCATATATTTTAGCACCTACTTTTGAGTTAGTGGGCTAAGATTTGAAACAAAGGATCGGTGGGAATCCAGCTTTCAGGGGAGTCCTCCCCCGAGTCTCTGGACGGCTGTGGGGCCGAGCGGCGAGCGTTAAAGCACTCAGTTTCGCTCGAGTACCATGACGACCGATTTGACTTCGGCACGACTTTAGGTCGCTTAATTTCAGTCTAGCGGGCTAGGAATTCACACAGACAATCCTTGGGAATCCAGCTTTCAGGGGAGGCCACTTTTAAGCCTCTCAGAGGTCGTGGGGCCTAACGGCGAGCGTCAAAGCAATCGGTTTCGCTCCAGTAGTAGGCCTTTATTGACTAAATTGTAACATGACGACCTATGTGACTTTGGCAGGGGTTTTTTGCGCCTACTTTTCAGCTACTGGGCTAAGATTTGAAACAAACGATCGGTGGGAATCCAGCTTTCAGGGGAGGCCTCCCCCGAGTCTCTGGACGGCTGTGGGGCCGAGCGGCGAGCGTTACAGCACTCAGTTTCGGTCCAGTAGGAGGCCTTTTTTGACTAAATTGTAACATGACGACCTATGTGATTTTGGCAGGACTTTTTAGCGCCTACTTTTCAGCTACTGGGCTAAGATTTGAAACAAACGATCGGTGGGAATCCAGCTTTCAGGGGAGGCCTCTTCCAAGCCACTCGGAGGTCGTGGGGCCGAACGGCGAGCGTCAAAGCACTCGATTTCGCTCCAGTAGTCGGCCTTTATTGACTCAATTGTAACATGACGACCTATGTGACTTTGGCAGGACTTTTTAGTGCCTACTTTTCAGCTACTGGGCTAAGATTTGAAACAAACGATCGGTGGGAATCCAGCTTTGAGGGGAGGCCTCTTCCGAGCCTCTCGGAGGTCGTGGGGCCGAACGGCAAGCGTCAAAGCACTCGGTTTCGCTCCAGTAGTAGGCCTTTATTGACTAAATTGTAACATGACAACCTATGTGACTTTGGCAGGACATTTTAGCGCTTACTTTTGAGCTAGTGCGCTAAGATTTGAAACAAACGATCGGTGGGAATCCAGCTTTCAGTGGAGGCCTCCCCCGAGTCTCTGGACGGCTTTGGGGGCGAACGGCGAGCGTCAAAGCACTCGGTTTCTCTCCAGTAGTTGGCCTTTATTGACTAAATTGTAACATGACGACCTATGTGATTTTGGCAGGACTTTTTAGCGCCTACTTTTCAGCTACTGGGCGAAGATTTAAAACAAACGATCGGTGGGAATACAGATTTCAGGGGAGGCATCTTACAAGCCTCTCGGAGGTCGTGGGGCCGAACAGCGAGCGTCAAAGCACTCGTTTTCGCTACAGTAGTAGGCCTTTATTGACTAAATTGTAACATGACGACCTATGTGACTTTGGCAGGACATTTTAGCGCCTAGTTTTGAGCTAGTGGCCTAAGATTTGAAACAAACGATCGGTGGGAATCCAGCTTTCAGGGGAGGCCTCCCCCGAGTCTCTGGACAGCTGTGGGGCCGAACGGCGAGCGTCAAAGCACTCGGTTTCTCTCCAGTAGTAGGCCTATATTGACTAAATTGTAACATGACGACCTATATGATTTTTGCAGGACTTTTTAGCGCCTACTTTTCAGCTACTGGGCTAAGATTTGAAAAAACGATCGGTGGGAATCCAGCTTTCAGGGGAGGCCTCTTCCAAGCCTCTTGGAGGTCGTGGGCCCGAACGGCGAGCGTCAAAGCACTCGGTTTCGCTCCAGTAGTAGGCCTTTATTGACTAAATTGTAACATGACGACCTATGTGATTTTGGCAGGACTTTTTAGCGCTTACTTTTGAGCTAGTGGGCTAAGATTTGAAACAAACGATCGGTGGGAATCCAGCTTTCAGTGGAGTCCTCCCCCGAGTCTCTGGACGGCTGTGGGGCCGAGCCGCGAGCGTTAAAGCACTCAGTTTTGGTCCAGTAGGAGGCCTTTATTGGCTAAATTGTAACATGACGACCTATGTGATTTTGGCAGGACTTCTTAGCGCCTACTTTTCAGCTACTGGGCTAAGATTTGAAACAAACGATCGGTGGGAATCCAGCTTTCAGGGGAGGCCTCTTCCAAGCCTCTCGGAGGTCGTGGGGCCGAACGGCGAGCGTCAAAGCACTCGGTTTCGCTCCAGTAGTAGGCCTTTATTGACTAAATTGTAACATGACGACCTATGTGACTTTGGCAAGACTTTTTAGCGCTCACTTTTGAGCTAGTGGGCTAAGATTTGAAACAAACGATCGGTGGGAATACAGCTTTCAGGGGAGGCCTCCCCCGAGTCCCTGGACAGCTGTGGGCCCGAACGGCGAGCGTCAAAGCACTTGGTTTCTCTCCAGTAGTAGGCCTTTATTGACTAAATTGTAACATGACGACCTATGTGACTTTGGCAGGACATTTTAGCGCCTAGTTTTGAGCTAGTGGGCTAAGATTTGAAACAAACGATTGGTGGGAATCCAGCTTTCAGGGGAGTCCTCCCCCAAGTCTCTGGACGGCTGTGGGGCCGAGCGGCGAGCGTTAAAGCACTCATTTTCGGTACAGTAGGAGTCCTTTATTGACTAAATTGTAACATGACGACCTATGTGATTTTGGCAAGACTTTTTAGCGCCTACTTTTCAGCTACTGGGCTAGGATTTGAAACAAACGATCGGTGGGAATCAAGCTTTCAGGGGAGACCTCCCCTGAGTCTCCGGACGGCTGTGGGGCTGAACGGCGAGCCTTAAATTACTCAGTTTCGGTCCAGTAATAGGCCTTTATTGAGTAAATTGTAACATGACGACCTATGTGATTTTGGCAGGACTTTTTAGCGCTTACGTTTAAGCTAGTGGGCTAAGATTTAAAACAAACGATCGGTGGGAATCCAGCTTTCAGGGGAGTCCTCCCCCGAGTCTCTGGACTGCTGTGGGGCCGAGCGGCGACCGTTAAAGCACTCAGTTTCGCTCGAGTACCATGACGACCGATTTGACTTCGGCACGACTTTAGGTCACTTAATTTCAGCCTAGCGGGCTAGGAATTCACACAGACGATCCTTGGGAATCCAGCTTTCAGGGGAGGCCACTTACAAGCCTCTCAGAGGTCGTGGGGCCTATCGGCGAACGTCAAAGCACTCTGTTTCGCTCCAGTAGTAGGCCTTTATTGACTAAATTGTAACATGACGACCTATGTGACTTTGGCAAGACTTTTTAGCGCCTACTTTTGAGCTAGTGGGCTAAGATTTGAAACAAACAGTCGGTGGGAATCCAGCTTTCAGGGAATGCCTCCCCCGAGTCCCTGGACGGCTGTGGGGCCGAGCGGCGAGCGTTAAAGCACTCAGTTTCGGTCCAGTAGGAGGCCTTTATTGACTAAATTGTAACATGACGACCGATGTGATTTTGGCAGGGCTTTTTAGCGCTTACTTTTGAGCTAGTAAGCTAAGATTTGAAACAAACGATCGGTGGGAATCCAGCTTTCAGGGGAGGCCTCTTCCAAGCCTCTCAGAGGTCGTGGGCCCGAACGGCGAGCGTCAAAGCACTCGGTTTCTCTCCAGTAGTTGGCCTTTATTGAGTAAATTGTAACATGACGACCTATGTGATTTTGGCAGGACTTTTTAGCGCCTACTTTTGAGCTAGTGGGCTAAGATTTGAAACAAACGATAGGTGGGAATCCAGCTTTCAGGGGATGCCTCCCCCGAGTCTCTGGACGGCTGTGGGGCAGAGTGGCGAGCGTTAAAGCACTCAGTTTCGGTCCAGTAGTAGGCCTTTATTGACTAAATTGTAACATGACGACCTATGTGATTTTGGCAGGACTTTTTAGCGCTTACTTTTGAGCTAGTGGGCTAAGATTTGAATCACATTATCGGTGGGAATCCAGTTTTCAGGGGAGTCCCCCCCCCGAGTCACTGGACGGCTGTGGGGCAGAGTGGCGAGCGTTAAAGCACTCAGTTTCGGTCCAGTAGGAGGCCTTTATTGGCTAAATTGTAACATGACGACCTATGTGATTTTGGCAAGACTTTTTAGCGCCTACTTTTCAGCTACTGGGCTAAGATTTGAATCACATTATCGGTGGGAATCCAGCTTTCAGGGGAGTCCTCCCCCGAGTCTCTGGGCGGCTGTGGGGCCGAGCGGCGAGCTTTAAAGCACTAAGTTTTGCTCGAGTACCATGATGACCGATTTGACTTCGGCACGACTTTAGGTCGCTTAATTTCAGCCTAGCGGGCTAGGAATTCACACAGACAATCCTTGGGAATCCAGCTTTCAGGGGAGGCCACTTCCAAGCCTCTCAAAGGTCGTGGGGCCGAACAGCGAGCGTCAAAGCACTCGGTTTCGGTCCAGTAGTAGGCCTTTATTGACTAAATTGTAACATGACGACCTATGTGACTTTGGCAGGACGTTTTTGCGCCTACTTTTCAGCTACTGGGCTAAGATTTGAAACAAACGATCGGTGGGAATCCAGCTTTCAGGGGAGGCCTCTTCCAAGCCTCTCGGAGGTTGTGGGGCCGAACGGCGAGCGTGAAAGCATTCAGTTTCGGTCCAGTAGTAGGCCTTTATTGACTAAATTGTAACATGACGACCTACGTGATTTTGGCAGGACTTTTTAGCGCTTACTTTTGAGCTAGTGGGCTAAGATTTTAAACAAATTATCGGTGGGAGTCCAGCTTTCAGGGGAGGCCTCCCCTGAGTCTCTGGACGGCTGTGGGGCCGAGCGGCGAGCATTAAAGCACTCAGTTTCGGTCCAGTAGGAGGCCTTTATTGACTAAATTGTAACATGACGACCTATGTGATTTTGGCAGGACTTTTTAGCGCCTGCTTTTCAGCTACTGGGCTAAGATTTGAAACAAACGATCGGTGGGAATCCAGCTTTCAGGGGAGGCCTCTTCCAAGCCTCTCAGAGGTCGTGGGCCCGAACGGCGAGCGTCAAAGCACTCGGTTTCTCTCCAGTAGTTGGCCTTTATTGAGTAAATTGTAACATGACGACCTATGTGATTTTGGCAGGACTTTTTAGCGCTTACTTTTGAGCTAGTGGGCTAAGATTTGAAACAAACGATCGGTGGGAATCCAGGTTTCAGTGGAGTCCTCCCCCGAGTCTCTGGACGGCTGTGGGGCCGAGCCGCGAGCGTTAAAGCACTCAGTTTCGGTCCAGTAGGAGGCCTTTATTGGCTAAATTGTAACATGACGACCTATGTGATTTTGGCAGGACTTCTTAGCGCCTACTTTTCAGCTACTGGGCTAAGATTTGAAACAAACGATCGGTGGGAATCCAGCTTTCAGGGGAGGCCTCTTCCAAGCCTCTCGGAGGTCGTGGGGCCGAACGGCGAGCGTCAAAGCACTCGGTTTCGCTCCAGTAGTAGGCCTTTATTGACTAAATTGTAACATGACGACCTATGTGACTTTGGCAAGACTTTTTAGCGCTCACTTTTGAGCTAGTGGGCTAAGATTTGAAACAAACGATCGGTGGGAATACAGCTTTCAGGGGAGGCCTCCCCCGAGTCCCTGGACAGCTGTGGGCCCGAACGGCGAGCGTCAAAGCACTTGGTTTCTCTCCAGTAGTAGGCCTTTATTGACTAAATTGTAACATGACGACCTATGTGACTTTGGCAGGACATTTTAGCGCCTAGTTTTGAGCTAGTGGGCTAAGATTTGAAACAAACGATTGGTGGGAATCCAGCTTTCAGGGGAGTCCTCCCCCAAGTCTCTGGACGGCTGTGGGGCCGAGCGGCGAGCGTTAAAGCACTCATTTTCGGTACAGTAGGAGTCCTTTATTGACTAAATTGTAACATGACGACCTATGTGATTTTGGCAGGACTTTTTAGCGCTTACGTTTCAGCTAGTGGGCTAAGATTTAAAACAAACGATCGGTGGGAATCCAGCTTTCAGGGGAGTCCTCCCCCGGGTCTCTGGACTGCTGTGGGTCCGAGCGGCGACCGTTAAAGCACTCAGTTTCGCTCGAGTACCATGACGACCGATTTGACTTCGGCACGGCTTTAGGTCGCTTAATTTCAGCCTAGCGGGCTAGGAATACACACAGACAATCCTTGGGAATCCAGCTTTCAGGGGAGGCCACTTCCAAGCCTCTCAGAGGTCGTGGGGCCGAACGGCGAGCGTCATAGCATTCGGTTTCTCGACAGTAGTAGGCCTTTATTGACTAAATTGTAACATGACGACCAATGTGATTTTGGTAAGAAATTTTAGCGCCTACTTTTGACCTAGTGGGCTAAGATTTGAAACAAACGATCGGTGGGAATCCAGCTTTCAGGGGAGGCCTCCCTTGAGTCTCTGGACGGCTGTGGGGCCGAGCGGCGAGCATTAAAGCACTCAGTTTCGGTCCAGTAGGAGGCCTTTATTGACTAAATTGTAACATGACGACCTATGTGATTTTGGCAGGACTTTTTAGCGCCTACTTTTCAGCTACTGGGCTAGGATTTGAAACAAACGATCGGTGGGAATCCAGCTTTCAGGCGAGGGTTCTTCCAAGCCTCTCGGAGGTTGTGGGGCCAAACGGCGAGCGTTAAAGCACTCGGTTTCGCTCCAGTAGTAGGCCTTTATTGACTAAATTGTAACATGACGACCTATGTGACTTTGGCAAGACTTTTTAGCGCTCACTTTTGAGCTAGTGGGGTAAGATTTGAAACAAACGATCGGTGGGAATACAGCTTTCAGGGGAGGTCTCCCCCGAGTCTCTGGACAGCTGTGGGGCCGAACGGCGAGCGTCAAAGCACTTGGTTTCTCTCCAGTAGTAGGCCTTTATTGACTAAATTGTAACATGACGACCTATGTGACTTTGGCAGGACATTTTAGCGCCTAGTTTTGAGCTAGTGGGCTAGGATTTGAAACAAACGATCGGTGGGAATCCAGCTTTCAGGGGAGGCCTCTTCCAAGCGTCTCGGAGGTCGTGGGGCCGAACGGCGAGCGTCAAAGCACTCTGTTTCGCTCCAGTAAGAACGCCTTTATTGACTAAATTGTAACATGACGACCTATGTGATTTAGGCAGGACTTTATAGCGCCTACTTTTCAGCCACTGGGCTAAGATTTGAAACAAACGATCGGTGGGAATCCAGCTTTCAGGGGAGGCCTCTTCCAAGCCTCTCGGAGGTCGTGGGCCCGAACGGCGAGCGTCAAAGCACTCGGTTTCGCTCCAGTAGTCGGTCTTTATTGACTAAATTGTAACATGACAACCTGTGTGACTTTGGCAGGACTTTTTATCGCTTACTTTTGACCTAGTGCGCTAAGATTTCAAACAAACGATCGGTGTGAATCCAGCTTTCAGGGGAGTCCTACCCCGAGTCTCTGGACGGCTGTGGGGCCGAGCGGCGAGCGTTAAAGCACTCAGTTTCGCTCGAGTACCATGACGACCGATTTGACTTCGGCACGGCTTTAGGTCGCTTAATTTCAGCCTAGCGGGCTAGGAATTCACACAGACAATCCTTGGAAATCCAGCTTTCAGGGGAGGCCACTTCCAAGCCTCGCAGAGGTCGTGGGGCCGAATGGCGAGCGTCATAGCATTCGGTTTCTCGACAGTAGTAGGCCTTTATTGACTAAATTGTAACATGACGACCAATGTGACTTTGGTAAGACATTTTAGCGCCTACTTTTGAGCTAGTGGGCTAAGATTTGAAACAAACGATCGGTGGGAATCCAGCTTTCAGGGGAGGCCTCCCCCGAGTGTCTGGACGGCTGTGGGGCCGAGCGGCGAGCGTTAAAGCACTCAGTTTCGGTCCAGTCGGCGGACTTTATTGACTAAATTGTAACCTGACGACTTATGTGATTTTGGCAGGACTTTTTAGCGCATACCTTTCAGCTACTGGGCTAAGATTTGAAAGAAACGATCGGTGGGAATCCAGCTTTCAGGGGAGGCCTCTTGCAAGCCTCTCGGAGGTCGTGGGCCCGAACGGCGAGCGTCAAAGCACTCGGTTTCGCTCCAGTAGTAGGCCTTTATTGACTAAATTGTAACATGACAACCTATGTGACTTTGGCAGGACTTTTTAGCGCTTACTTTTCACCTCGTGCGCTAAGATTTGAAACAAACGATCGGTGGGAATCCAGCTTTCAGGGGAGGCCTCCCCCGAGTCTCTGGGCGGCTGTGGGGCCGAGCGGCGAGCGTTAAAGCACTCAGTTTCGGTCCAGTAGGAGGCCTTTATTGACTAAATTGTAACATGACGACCTATGTGATTTTGGCAGGACTTTTTAGCGCCTACTTTTCAGTTACTGGGCGAAGATTTGAAACAAACGATCGGTGGGAATCCAGCTTTCAGGGGAGGCCTCTTCCAAGCGTCTCGGAGGTCGTGGGGCCGAACGGCGAGCGTCAAAGCACTCGGTTTCGCTCCAGTAAGAACGCCTGTATTGACTAAATTGTAACATGACGACCTATGTGATTTAGGCAGGACTTTATAGCGCCTACTTTTCAGCTACTGGGCTAAGATTTGAAACAAACGATCGGTGGGAATCCAGCTTTCAGGGGAGGCCTCTTCCAAGCCTCTCGGAGGTCGTGGGCCCGAACGGCGAGCGTCAAAGCACTCGTTTTCGCTCCAGTAGTGGGCCTTTATTGACTAAATTGTAACATGACGACCTATGTGACTTTGGCATGACTTTTTAGCGCCTACTTTTGAGCTAGTGGGCTAAGATTTAAAACAAACGATCGGTGGGAATCCAGCTTTCAGGGGACGCCTCCCTTGAGTCTCTGGACAGCTGTGGGGCCGAGCGGCGAGCGTTAAAGCACTCAGTTTCGGTCCAGTAGGAGGCCTTTATTGGCTAAATTGTAACATGACGACCTATGTGATTTTGGCAGGACTTCTTAGCGCCTACTTTTCAGCTACTGGGCTAAGATTTTAAACAAACGATCGGTGGGAATCCAGCTTTCAGGGGAGGCCTCTTCCAAGCTTCTCGGAGGTCGTGGGGCCGAACGGCGAGCGTCATAGCATTCGGTTTCTCGACAGTAGTAGGCCTTTATTGACTAAATTGTAACATGACGACCAATGTGACTTTGGTAAGACTTTTTAGCGCCTACTTTTAAGCTAGTGGGCTAAGATTTGAAACAAACGATCGGTGGGAATCCAGCTTTCAGGGGAGGCCGCCCCCGAGTCTCTGGACAGCTGTGGGTCCGAACGGCGAGCGTCAAAGCACTCGTTTTCGCTCCAGTAGTGGGCCTTTATTGACTAAATTGTAACATGACGACCTATGTGACTTTGGCATGACTTTTTAGCGCCTACTTTTGAGCTAGAGGGCTATGATTTGAAACAAACGATCAGTGGGAATCCAGCTTTCAGGGGACGCGTCCCTTGAGTCTCTGGACGGCTGTGGGACCGAGCGGCGAGCATTAAAGCACTCAGTTTCGGTCCAGTAGGAGGCCTTTATTGACTAAATTGTAACATGACGACCTATGTGACTTTGGCATGACTTTTTAGCGCCTACTTTTCAGCTACTGGGCTAAGATTTGAAACAAACGATCGGTGGGAATCCAGCTTTCAGGGGAGGCCTCTTCCAAGCCTCTCGGAGGTCATGGGGCTAAACGGCGAGCGTCAAAGCACTCGGTTTCGCTACAGTAGTAGGCCTTTATTGACTAAATTGTAACATGACAACCATTGTGACTTTGGCAGGACTTTTTAGTGCTTACTTTTGAGCTAGTTGGCTCAGATTTGAAACACACGATCGGTGGGAATCCAGCTTTCAGGGGAAGCCTCCCCCAAGTCTCTGGACGGCTGTGGGGCCGAGCGGCGAGCGTTAAAGCACTCAGTTTCCGTCCAGTAGGAGGCCTTTGTTGACTAAATTGTAACATGACGACCTATGTGATTTTGGCAGGACTTTTTAGCGCCTACTTTTCAGCTACTGGGCTAGGATTTGAAACAAACGATCGGTGGGAATCCAACTTTCAGGGGAGGCTTCTTCCAAGCCTCTCGGAGGTTGTGGGGCCGAACGGCGAGTGTTAAAGCACTCGGTTTCTCTCCTGTCGTAGGGCTTTATTGACTAAATTGTAACATGACGACCTATGTGATTTTGGCAGGACTTTTTAGCGCTTACGTTTGAGCTAGTGGGCTAAGATTTAAAACAAACGATCGGTGGGAATCCAGCTTTCAGGGGAGGCCTCCCCCGAGTCTCTGGATTGCTGTGGGGCCGAGCGGCGACCGTTAAAGCACTCAGTTTCGCTCGAGTACCATGACGACCGATTTGACTTCGGCACGACTTTAGGTCGCTTAATTTCAGCCTAGCGGGCTAGGAATTCACACAGACGATCCTTGGGATTCCAGCTTTCAGGGGAGGCCACTTCCAAGCCTCTCAGAGGTCGTGGGGCCTATCGGCGAGCGTCAAAGCACTCGGTTTCGCTCCAGTATTAGGCCTTTATTGACTAAATTGTAACATGACGACCTATGTGACTTTGGCAAGACTTTTTAGCGCTCACTTTTGAGCTAGTGGGCTAAGATTTGAAAAAAACGATCGGTGGGAATACAGCTTTCAGGGGAGGCCTCCTCCGAGTCTCTGGACAGCTGTGGGGCCGAACGCCGAGCGTCAAAGCACTTGGTTTCTCTCCAGTAGTAGGCCTTTATTGACTAAATTGTAACATGACGACCTATGTGACTTTGGCAGGACATTTTAGCGCCTAGTTTTGAGCTAGTGGGCTAAGATTTGAAACAAACGATCGGTGGGAATCCAGCTTTCAGGGGAAGCCTCCCCCAAGTCTCTGGACGGCTGTGGGGCCGAGCGGCGAGCGTTAAAGCACTCAGTTTCCGTCCAGTAGGAGGCCTTTGTTGACTAAATTGTAACATGACGACCTATGTGATTTTGGCAGGACTTTTTAGCGCCTACTTTTCAGCTACTGGGCTAGGATTTGAAACAAACGATCGGTGGGAATCCAACTTTCAGGGGAGGCTTCTTCCAAGCCTCTCGGAGGTTGTGGGGCCGAACGGCGAGTGTTAAAGCACTCGGTTTCTCTCCTGTCGTAGGGCTTTATTGACTAAATTGTAACATGACGACCTATGTGATTTTGGCAGGACTTTTTAGCGCTTACGTTTGAGCTAGTGGGCTAAGATTTAAAACAAACGATCGGTGGGAATCCAGCTTTCAGGGGAGGCCTCCCCCGAGTCTCTGGATTGCTGTGGGGCCGAGCGGCGACCGTTAAAGCACTCAGTTTCGCTCGAGTACCATGACGACCGATTTGACTTCGGCACGACTTTAGGTCGCTTAATTTCAGCCTAGCGGGCTAGGAATTCACACAGACGATCCTTGGGATTCCAGCTTTCAGGGGAGGCCACTTCCAAGCCTCTCAGAGGTCGTGGGGCCTATCGGCGAGCGTCAAAGCACTCGGTTTCGCTCCAGTATTAGGCCTTTATTGACTAAATTGTAACATGACGACCTATGTGACTTTGGCAAGACTTTTTAGCGCTCACTTTTGAGCTAGTGGGCTAAGATTTGAAAAAAAACGATCGGTGGGAATACAGCTTTCAGGGGAGGCCTCCTCCGAGTCTCTGGACAGCTGTGGGGCCGAACGCCGAGCGTCAAAGCACTTGGTTTCTCTCCAGTAGTAGGCCTTTATTGACTAAATTGTAACATGACGACCTATGTGACTTTGGCAGGACATTTTAGCGCCTAGTTTTCAGCTAGTGGGCTAAGATTTGAAACGAACGATCGGTGGGAATCCAGCTTTCAGGGGAAGCCTCCCCCAAGTCTCTGGACGGCTGTGGGGCCGAGCGGCGAGCGTTAAAGCACTGAGTTTCGGTCCAGTAGGAGGCCTTTATTGACTAAATTGTAACATGACGACCTATGTGATTTTGGCAGGACTTTTTAGCGCCTACTTTTCAGCTACTGGGCTAGGATTTGAAACAAACGATCGGTGGGAATCCAGCTTTCAGGGGAGTCTTCTTCCAAGCCTCTCGGAGGTTGTGGGGCCAAACGGCGAGCCTTAAAGCACTCAGTTTCGGTCCAGTAATAGGCCTTTATTGACTAAATTGTAACATGACGACCTATGTGATTTTGGCAGGACTTTTTAGCGCTTACGTTTCAGCTAGTGGGCTAAGATTTAAAACAAACGATCGGTGGGAATCCAGCTTTCAGGGGAGTCCTCCCCCGAGTCTCTGGACTGCTGTGGGTCCGAGCGGCGACCGTTAAAGCACTCAGTTTCGCTCGAGTACCATGACGACCGATTTGACTTCGGCACGGCTTTAGGTCGCTTAATTTCAGCCTAGCGGGCTAGGAATACACACAGACAATCCTTGGGAATCCAGCTTTCAGGGGAGGCCACTTCCAAGCCTCTCAGAGGTCGTGGGGCCGAACGGCGAGCATCATAGCATTCGGTTTCTCGACAGTAGTAGGCCTTTATTGACTAAATTGTAACATGACGACCAATGTGATTTTGGTAAGAAGTTTTAGCGTCTACTTTTGACCTAGTGGGCTAAGATTTGAAACAAACGATCGGTGGGAATCCAGCTTTCAGGGGAGGCCTCCCTTGAGTCTCTGGACGGCTGTGGGGCCGAGCGGCGAGCATTAAAGCACTCAGTTTCGGTCCAGTAGGAGGCCTTTATTGACTAAATTGTAACATGACGACCTATGTGATTTTGGCAGGACTTTTTAGCGCCTACTTTTCAGCTACTGGGCTAGGATTTGAAACAAACGATCGGTGGGAATCCAACTTTCAGGGGAGGCTTCTTCCAAGCCTCTCGGAGGTTGTGGGGCCAAACGGCGAGCGTTAAAGCACTCGGTTTCGCTCCAGTAGTAGGCCTTTATTGACTAAATTGTAACATGACGACCTATGTGACTTTGGCAAGACTTTTTAGCGCTCACTTTTGAGCTAGTGGGGTAAGATTTGAAACAAACGATCGGTGGGAATACAGCTTTCAGGGGAGGTCTCCCCCGAGTCTCTGGACAGCTGTGGGGCCGAACGGCGAGCGTCAAAGCACTTGGTTTCTCTCCAGTAGTAGGCCTTTATTGACTAAATTGTAACATGACGACCTATGTGACTTTGGCAGGACATTTTAGCGCCTAGTTTTGAGCTAGTGGGCTAGGATTTGAAACAAACGATCGGTGGGAATCCAGCTTTCAGGGGAGGCCTCTTCCAAGCGTCTCGGAGGTCGTGGGGCCGAACGGCGAGCGTCAAAGCACTCGGTTTCGCTCCAGTAAGAACGCCTTTATTGACTAAATTGTAACATGACGACCTATGTGATTTAGGCAGGACTTTATAGCGCCTACTTTTCAGCTACTGGGCTAAGATTTGAAACAAACGATCGGTGGGAATCCAGCTTTCAGGGGAGGCCTCTTCCAAGCCTCTCGGAGGTCGTGGGCCCGAACGGCGAGCGTCAAAGCACTCGGTTTCGCTCCAGTAGTCGGTCTTTATTGACTAAATTGTAACATGACAACCTGTGTGACTTTGGCAGGACTTTTTATCGCTTACTTTTGACCTAGTGCGCTAAGATTTCAAACAAACGATCGGTGTGAATCCAGCTTTCAGGGGAGTCCTACCCCGAGTCTCTGGACGGCTGTGGGGCCGAGCGGCGAGCGTTAAAGCACTCAGTTTCGCTCGAGTACCATGACGACCGATTTGACTTCGGCAAGGCTTTAGGTCGCTTAATTTCAGCCTAGCGGGCTAGGAATTCACACAGACAATCCTTGGAAATCCAGCTTTCAGGGGAGGCCACTTCCAAGCCTCGCAGAGGTCGTGGGGCCGAACGGCGAGCGTCATAGCATTCGGTTTCTCGACAGTAGTAGGCCTTTATTGACTAAATTGTAACATGACGACCAATGTGACTTTGGTAAGACATTTTAGCGCCTACTTTTGAGCTAGTGGGCTAAGATTTGAAACAAACGATCGGTGGGAATACAGCTTTCAGGGTAGGTCTCCCCCGAGTCTCTGGACAGCTGTGGGGCCGAACGGCGAGCGTCAAAGCACTTGGTTTCTCTCCAGTAGTAGGCCTTTATTGACTAAATTGTAACATGACAACCTATGTGACTTTGGCAGGACTTTTTAGCACTTACTTTTTAGCTAGTTGGCTCAGATTTGAAACACACGATCGGTGGGAATCCAGCTTTCAGGGGAGGCCTCTTCCAAGCGTCTCGGAGGTCGTGGGGCCGAACGGCGAGCGTCAAAGCACTCGGTTTCGCTCCAGTAAGAACGCCTTTATTGACTAAATTGTAACATGACGACCTATGTGATTTAGGCAGGACTTTATAGCGCCTACTTTTCAGCTACTGGGCTAAGATTTGAAACAAACGATCGGTGGGAATCCAGCTTTCAGGGGAGGCCCCTTCCAAGCCTCTCGGAGGTCGTGGGCCCGAACGGCGAGCGTCAAAGCACTCTGTTTCGCTCCAGTAGTCTGTCTTTATTGACTAAATTGTAACATGACAACCTATGTGACTTTGGCAGGACTTTTTATCGCTTACTTTTGACCTAGTGTGCTAAGAGTTCAAACAAACGATCGGTGTGAATCCAGCTTTCAGGGGAGTCCTACCCCGAGTCTCTGGACGGCTGTGGGGCCGAGCGGCGAGCGTTAAAGCACTCAGTTTCGCTCGAGTACCATGACGACCGATTTGACTTCGGCACGGCTTTAGGTCGCCTAATTTCAGCCTAGCGGGCTAGGAATTCACACAGACAATCCTTGGAAATCCAGCTTTCAGGGGAGGCCACTTCCAAGCCTCGCAGAGGTCGTGGGGCCGAACGGCGAGCGTCATAGCATTCGGTTTCTCGACAGTAGTAGGCCTTTATTGACTAAATTGTAACATGACGACCAATGTGACTTTGGTAAGACATTTTAGCGCCTACTTTTGAGCTAGTGGGCTAAGATTTGAAACAAACGATCGGTGGGAATCCAGCTTTCAGGGGAGGCCTCCCCCGAGTGTCTGGACGGCTGTGGGGCCGAGCGGCGAGCGTTAAAGCACTCAGTTTCGGTCCAGTCGGCGGACTTTATTGACTAAATTGTAACCTGACGACTTATGTGATTTTGGCAGGACTTTTTAGCGCATACCTTTCAGCTACTGGGCTAAGATTTGAAAGAAACGATCGGTGGGAATCCAGCTTTCAGGGGAGGCCTCTTGCAAGCCTCTCGGAGGTCGTGGGCCCGAACGGCGAGCGTCAAAGCACTCGGTTTCGCTCCAGTAGTAGGCCTTTATTGACTAAATTGTAACATGACAACCTATGTGACTTTGGCAGGACTTTTTAGCGCTTACTTTTCACCTCGTGCGCTAAGATTTGAAACAAACGATCGGTGGGAATCCAGCTTTCAGGGGAGGCCTCCCCCGAGTCTCTGGACGGCTGTGGGGCCGAGCGGCGAGCGTTAAAGCACTCAGTTTCGGTCCAGTAGGAGGCCTTTATTGACTAAATTGTAACATGACGACCTATGTGATTTTGGCAGGACTTTTTAGCGCCTACTTTTCAGTTACTGGGCGAAGATTTGAAACAAACGATCGGTGGGAATCCAGCTTTCAGGGGAGGCCTCTTCCAAGCGTCTCGGAGGTCGTGGGGCCGAACGGCGAGCGTCAAAGCACTCGGTTTCGCTCCAGTAAGAACGCCTTTATTGACTAAATTGTAACATGACGACCTATGTGATTTAGGCAGGACTTTATAGCGCCTACTTTTCAGCTACTGGGCTAAGATTTGAAACAAACGATCGGTGGGAATCCAGCTTTCAGGGGAGGCCCCTTCCAAGCCTCTCGGAGGTCGTGGGCCCGAACGGCGAGCGTCAAAGCACTCGGTTTCGCTCCAGTAGTCTGTCTTTATTGACTAAATTGTAACATGACAACCTATGTGACTTTGGCAGGACTTTTTATCGCTTACTTTTGACCTAGTGCGCTAAGATTTCAAACAAACGATCGGTGTGAATCCAGCTTTCAGGGGAGTCCTACCCCGAGTCTCTGGACGGCTGTGGGGCCGAGCGGCGAGCGTTAAAGCACTCAGTTTCGCTCGAGTACCATGACGACCGATTTGACTTCGGCACGGCTTTAGGTCGCCTAATTTCAGCCTAGCGGGCTAGGAATTCACACAGACAATCCTTGGAAATCCAGCTTTCAGGGGAGGCCACTTCCAAGCCTCGCAGAGGTCGTGGGGCCGAACGGCGAGCGTCATAGCATTCGGTTTCTCGACAGTAGTAGGCCTTTATTGACTAAATTGTAACATGACGACCAATGTGACTTTGGTAAGACATTTTAGCGCCTACTTTTGAGCTAGTGGGCTAAGATTTGAAACAAACGATCGGTGGGAATCCAGCTTTCAGGGGAGGCCTCCCCCGAGTGTCTGGACGGCTGTGGGGCCGAGCGGCGAGCGTTATAGCACTCAGTTTCGGTCCAGTCGGCGGACTTTATTGACTAAATTGTAACCTGACGACTTATGTGATTTTGGCAGGACTTTTTAGCGCATACCTTTCAGCTACTGGGCTAAGATTTGAAAGAAACGATCGGTGGCTATCCAGCTTTGAGGGGAGGCCTCTTCCAAGCCTCTCGGAGGTCATGGGGCCGAACGGCGAGCGTCAAAGCACTCGGTTTCGCTCCAGTAGTAGGCCTTTATTGACTAAATTGTAACATGACAACCTATGTGATTTAGGCAGGACTTTATAGCGCCTACTTTTCAGCTACTGGGCTAAGATTTGAAACAAACGATCGGTGGGAATCCAGCTTTCAGGGGAGGCCCCTTCCAAGCCTCTCGGAGGTCGTGGGCCCGAACGGCGAGCGTCAAAGCACTCGGTTTCGCTCCAGTAGTCTGTCTTTATTGACTAAATTGTAACATGACAACCTATGTGACTTTGGCAGGACTTTTTATCGCTTACTTTTGACCTAGTGCGCTAAGAGTTCAAACAAACGATCGGTGTGAATCCAGCTTTCAGGGGAGTCCTACCCCGAGTCTCTGGACGGCTGTGGGGCCGAGCGGCGAGCGTTAAAGCACTCAGTTTCGCTCGAGTACCATGACGACCGATTTGACTTCGGCACGGCTTTAGGTCGCCTAATTTCAGCCTAGCGGGCTAGGAATTCACACAGACAATCCTTGGAAATCCAGCTTTCAGGGGAGGCCACTTCCAAGCCTCGCAGAGGTCGTGGGGCCGAACGGCGAGCGTCATAGCATTCGGTTTCTCGACAGTAGTAGGCCTTTATTGACTAAATTGTAACATGACGACCAATGTGACTTTGGTAAGACATTTTAGCGCCTACTTTTGAGCTAGTGGGCTAAGATTTGAAACAAACGATCGGTGGGAATCCAGCTTTCAGGGGAGGCCTCCCCCGAGTGTCTGGACGGCTGTGGGGCCGAGCGGCGAGCGTTAAAGCACTCAGTTTCGGTCCAGTCGGCGGACTTTATTGACTAAATTGTAACCTGACGACTTATGTGATTTTGGCAGGACTTTTTAGCGCATACCTTTCAGCTACTGGGCTAAGATTTGAAAGAAACGATCGGTGGGAATCCAGCTTTCAGGGGAGGCCTCTTGCAAGCCTCTCGGAGGTCGTGGGCCCGAACGGCGAGCGTCAAAGCACTCGGTTTCGCTCCAGTAGTAGGCCTTTATTGACTAAATTGTAACATGACAACCTATGTGACTTTGGCAGGACGTTTTAGCGCTTACTTTTCACCTCGTGCGCTAAGATTTGAAACAAACGATCGGTGGGAATCCAGCTTTCAGGGGAGGCCTCCCCCGAGTCTCTGGACGGCTGTGGGGCCGAGCGGCGAGCGTTAAAGCACTCAGTTTCGGTCCAGTAGGAGGCCTTTATTGACTAAATTGTAACATGACGACCTATGTGATTTTGGCAGGACTTTTTAGCGCCTACTTTTCAGTACTGGGCGAAGATTTGAAACAAACGATCGGTGGGAATCCAGCTTTCAGGGGAGGCCTCTTCCAAGCGTCTCGGAGGTCGTGGGGCCGAACGGCGAGCGTCAAAGCACTCGGTTTCGCTCCAGTAAGAACGCCTTTATTGACTAAATTGTAACATGACGACCTATGTGATTTAGGCAGGACTTTATAGCGCCTACTTTTCAGCTACTGGGCTAAGATTTGAAACAAACGATCGGTGGGAATCCAGCTTTCAGGGGAGGCCCCTTCCAAGCCTCTCGGAGGTCGTGGGCCCGAACGGCGAGCGTCAAAGCACTCGGTTTCGCTCCAGTAGTCTGTCTTTATTGACTAAATTGTAACATGACAACCTATGTGACTTTGGCAGGACTTTTTATCGCTTACTTTTGACCTAGTGCGCTAAGATTTCAAACAAACGATCGGTGTGAATCCAGCTTTCAGGGGAGTCCTACCCCGAGTCTCTGGACGGCTGTGGGGCCGAGCGGCGAGCGTTAAAGCACTCAGTTTCGCTCGAGTACCATGACGACCGATTTGACTTCGGCACGGCTTTAGGTCGCCTAATTTCAGCCTAGCGGGCTAGGAATTCACACAGACAATCCTTGGAAATCCAGCTTTCAGGGGAGGCCACTTCCAAGCCTCGCAGAGGTCGTGGGGCCGAACGGCGAGCGTCATAGCATTCGGTTTCTCGACAGTAGTAGGCCTTTATTGACTAAATTGTAACATGACGACCAATGTGACTTTGGTAAGACATTTTAGCGCCTACTTTTGAGCTAGTGGGCTAAGATTTGAAACAAACGATCGGTGGGAATCCAGCTTTCAGGGGAGGCCTCCCCCGAGTGTCTGGACGGCTGTGGGGCCGAGCGGCGAGCGTTATAGCACTCAGTTTCGGTCCAGTCGGCGGACTTTATTGACTAAATTGTAACCTGACGACTTATGTGATTTTGGCAGGACTTTTTAGCGCATACCTTTCAGCTACTGGGCTAAGATTTGAAAGAAACGATCGGTGGCTATCCAGCTTTGAGGGGAGGCCTCTTCCAAGCCTCTCGGAGGTCATGGGGCCGAACGGCGAGCGTCAAAGCACTCGGTTTCGCTCCAGTAGTAGGCCTTTATTGACTAAATTGTAACATGACAACCTATGTGACTTTGGCAGGACTTTTTAGCGCTTACGTTTGAGCTAGTTGGCTCAGATTTGAAACACACGATCGGTGGGATTCCAGCTTTCAGGGGAGGCCTCCCCCGAGTCTCTGGATGGCTGTGGGGCTGAGCGGCGAGCCTTAAAGCACTCAGTTTCGGTCCAGTAATAGGCCTTTATTGACTAAATTGTAACATGACGAGCTATGTGATTTTGGCAGGACTTTTTAGCACTTACGTTTGAGCTAGTGGGCTAAGATTTAAAACAAACGATCGGTGGGAATCCAGCTTTCAGGGGAGGCCTCCCCCGAGTCTCTGGACGGCTGTGGGGCCGAGCGGCGAGCGTTAAAGCACTCAGTTTTGCTCGAGTACCATGACGACGGATTTGACTTCGGCACGACTTTAGGTCGCTTAATTTCATCCTAGCGGGCTAGGAATTTACACAGACAATCCTTGGGAATCCAGCTTTCAGGGGAGGCCACTTCCAAGCCTCTCAGAGGTCATGGGACCGAGCGGCGAGCGTCAAAGCACTCGGTTTCGCTCCAGTAGTAGGCCTTTATTGACTAAATTGTAACATGACGACCTATGTGATTTTGGCAGGACTTTTTAGCGCCTACTTTTCAGCTACTGGGCTAAGATTTGAAACAAACGATCGGTGGGAATCCAGCTTTCAGGGGAGGCCTCCCCCGAATCTCTGGACGGCTGTGGGGCCAAACGGTGAGCGTCAAAGCACTCGGTTTCTCTCCAGTCGTAGGCCTTTATTGACTAAATTGTACCATGAGGACCTTTGTGATTTTGGCAGGACTTTTTAGCGCCTACTTTTCAGCTACTGGGCGAAGATTTGAAACAAACGATCGGTGGGAATCCAGCTTTCAGGGGAGGCCACTTCCAAGCCTCTCAGAGGTCGTGGGGCCTAACGGCGAGCGTTAAAGCACTCAGTTTCGGTCCAGTAGGAGGCCTTCATTGACTAAATTGTAACATGATGACCTATGTGATATTGGCAGGACTTTTTAGCGCCTACTTTTCAGCTACTGGGCTAAGATTTGAAACAAATCATTGGTGGGAATCCAGCTTTCAGGGGAGGCTTCTTCCAAGCCTCTCGGAGGTTGTGGGGCCGAACGGCGAGCGTTAAAGCACTCAGTTTCGCTCCAGTAGTAGGCCTTTATTGACTAAATTGTACCATGACGACCTATGTGATTTTGGCAGGACTTTTTAGCGCCTACTTTTCAGCTACTGGGCGAAGATTTGAAACAAACGATCGGTGGGAATCCAGCTTTCAGGGGAGGCCTCTTCCAAGCCTCTCGGAGGTCGTGGGGCATAACAGCGAGCGTCAAAGCACTCGGTTTCGCTCCAGCAGTAGGCCTTTATTGACTAAATTGTAACATGACAACCTATGTGACTTTGGTTGGACTTTTTAGCGCTTACTTTTGAGCTAGTTGGCTAAGATTTGAAACAAACGATCGGTGGGATTCCAGATTTCAGGGGAGGCCTCCCCCGAGTCTCTGGATTGCTGTGGGGCCGAACGGCGAGCGTCAAAGCACTCGGTTTCTCTCCAGTCGTAGGCCTTTAATGACTAAATTGTAACATGACGACCTATGTGATTTTGGCAGGACATTTTAGCGCCTACTTTTCAGCTACTTGGCTAAGATTTAAAACAAACGATCGGTGGGAATCCAGCTTTCAGGGGAGGCCTCCTCCAAGTCTCTCGGAGGTCGTGGGGCCGAACGGCGAGCGTCAAAGCACTCGGTTTCGCTCCAGTAGTAGGCCTTTATTGACTAAATTGTAACATGACGACCTATGTGATTTTGGCAGGACTTTTTAGCGCTTACGTTTGAGCTAGTGGGCTAAGATTTAAAACAAACGATCGGTGGGAATCCAGCTTTCAGGGGAATCCTCCCCCGAGTCTCTGGACGGCTGTGGGGCCGAGCTGCGAGCGTTAAAGCACTCAGTTTCGCTCGAGTACCATGACGACCGATTTGACTTCGGCACGACTTTAGGTCGCTTAATTTCAGCCTAGCGGGCTAGGAATTCACACAGACAATTCTTGGGAATCCAGCTTTCAGGGGAGGCAACTTCCAAGCCTCTCAGAGGTCGTGGGGCCTATCGGCGAGCGTCAAAGCACTCGGTTTCGCTCCAGTAGTAGGCCTTTATTGACTAAATTGTAACATGACGACCTATGTGACTTTGGCAAGACTTTTTAGCGCTCACTTTTGAGCTAGTGGGCTAAGATTTGAAACAAACGATCGGTGGGAATACAGCTATCAGGGGAGGCCTCCCCCGAGTCTCTGGACAGCTGTGGGGCCGAACGGCGAGCGTCAAAGCACTTGGTTTCTCTCCAGTAGAAGGCCTTTATTGACTCAATTGTAACATGACGACCTATGTGACTTTGGCAGGACTTTTTAGCGCCTACTTTTCAGCTACTGGGCTAAGATTTGAAACAAACGATCGGTGGGAATCCAGCTTTCAGGGGAGGCCTCTTCCGAGCCTCTCGGAGGTCGTGGGGCCGAACGGCGAGCGTTAAAGCACTCGGTTTCGCTCCAGTAGTAGGCCTTTATTGACTAAATTGTAACATGACATGACAACCTATGTTGTCACGTTTGTTTCAAATCTTAGCCCATATATTTTAGCACCTACTTTTGAGTTAGTGGGCTCAGATTTGAAACAAAGGATCGGTGGGAATCCAGCTTTCAGGGGAATCCTCCCCCGAGTCTCTGGACGGCTGTGGGGCCGAGCGGCGAGCGTTAAAGCACTCAGTTTCGCTCGAGTACCATGACGACCGATTTGACTTCGGCACGACTTTAGGTCGCTTAATTTCAGCCTAGCGGGCTAGGAATTCACACAGACAATTCTTGGGAATCCAGCTTTCAGGGGAGACCACTTCCAAGCCTCTCAGAGGTCGTGGGGCCTATCGGCGAGCGTCAAAGCACTCGGTTTCGCTCCAGTAGTAGGCCTTTATTGACTAAATTGTAACATGACGACCTATGTGACTTTGGCAAGACTTTTTAGCGCTCACTTTTGAGCTAGTGGGCTAAGATTTGAAACAAACGATCGGTGGGAATACAGCTTTCAGGGGAGGCCTCCCCCGAGTCTCTGGACAGCTGTGGGGCCGAACGGCGAGCGTCAAAGCACTTGGTTTCTCTCCAGTAGTAGGCCTTTATTGACTAAATTGTAACATGACGACCTATGTGACTTTGGCAGGACATTGTAGCGCCTAGTTTTGAGCTAGTGGCCTAAGATTTGAAAAAAACGATCGGTGGGAATCCAGCTTTCAGGGGAGGCCTCCCCTGAGTCTCTGGACGGCTGTGGGGCCGAGGGGCGAGCGTTAAAGCACTCAGTTTCGGTCCAGTAGTAGGCCTTTATTGACTAAATTGTAACATGACGACCTATATGATTTTGGCAGGACATTTTAGCGCCTACTTTTCAGCTACTGGGCTAAGATTTGAAACAAACGATCGGTGGGAATCCAGCTTTCAGGGGAGGCCTCTTCCAAGCCTCTTGGAGGTCGTGGGCCCGAACGGCGAGCGTCAAAGCACTCTGTTTCGCTCGAGTACCATGACGACCGATTTGACTTCGGCACGACTTTAGGTCGCTTAATTTCAGCCTAGCGGGCTAGGAATTCACACAGACAATCCTTGGGAATCCAGCTTTCAGGGGAGGCCACTTCCAAGCCTCTCAGAGGTCGTGGGGCCTCACGGCGAGCGTCAAAGCACTCGGTTTCGGTCCAGTAGTAGGCCTTTATTGACTAAATTGTAACATGACGACCTATGTGATTTTGGCAGGACTTTTTAGCGCCTACGTTTGAGCTATTGGGCTAAGATTTGAAAAAATCGATCGGTGGGAATCCAGATTTCAAGGGAGTCCTCCCCCGAGTTTCTGGACGGCTGTGGGGCCGAGCGGCGAGCGTTAAAGCACTCAGTTTCGCTCGAGTACCATGACGACCGATTTGACTTCGGCACGACTTTAGGTTGCTTAATTTCAGCCTAGCGGGCTAGGAATTCACACAGACAATCCTTGGGAATCCAGCTTTCAGGGGAGGCCCCTTCCAAGCCTCTCAGAGGTCGTGGGGCCTATCGGCGAGCGTCAAAGCACTCGGTTTCGCTCCAGTAGTAGGCCTTTATTGACTAAATTGTAACATGACGACCTATGTGACTTTGGCAAGACTTTTTAGAGCTCACTTTTAAGCTAGTGGGCTAAGATTTGAAACAAACGATCGGTGGGAATACAGCTTTCAGGGGAGGCCTCCCCCGAGTCTCTGGACAGCTCTGGGGCCGAACGGCGAGCGTCAAAGCACTTGGTTTCTCTCCAGTAGTAGGCCTTTATTGACTAAATTGTAACATGACGACCTATGTGACTTTGGCAGGACATTTTAGCGCCTAGTTTTGAGCTAGTGGGCTAAGATTTGAAACAAACGATCGGTGTGAATCCAGCTTTCAGGGGAGGCGTCTTACAAGCCTCTCGGAGGTCGTGGGGCCGAACAGCGAGCGTCAAAGCACTCGTTTTCGCTACAGTAGTAGGCCTTTATTGACTAAATTGTAACATGACGACCTATGTGACTTTGGCAGGACATTTTAGCGCCTAGTTTTGAGCTAGTGGCCTAAGATTTGAAACAAACGATCGGTGGGAATCCAGCTTTCAGGGGAGGCCTCCCCCGAGTCTCTGGACAGCTGTGGGGCCAAACGGCGAGCGTCAAAGCACTCGGTTTCTCTCCAGTAGTAGGCCTATATTGACTAAATTGTAACATGACGACCTATGTGATTTTGGCTTTACTTTTTCGCGCTTACTTTTGACCTAGTGGGCTAAGATTTGAAACAAACAGTCGGTGGGAATCCAGCTTTCAGGGGAGGCCTCTTCCGAGCCTCTCGGAGGTCGTGGGGTCGAGCGGCGAGCGTTAAAGCACTCAGTTTCGCTCGAGTACCATGACGACCGATTTGACTTCGGCACGACTTTAGGTCGCTTAATTTCAGCCTAGCGGGCTAGGAAGTCACACAGACAATCCTTGGGAATCCAGCTTTCAGGGAAGGCCTCCCGCGAGTCTCTGGACAGCTGTAGGGTCGAACGGCGAGCGTCAAAGCACTCGGTTTCTCTCCAGTAGTAGGCCTTTATTGACTAAATTGTAACATGACGACCTATGTGATTTTGGCTTTACTTTTTCGCGCTTACTTTTGAGCTAGTGGGCTAAGATTTTAAACAAACAGTCGGTGGGAATCCAGCTTTCAGTGGAGGCCTCTTCCGAGCCTCTCGGAGGTCGTGGGGTCGAGCGGCGAGCGTTAAAGCACTCAGTTTCGCTCGAGTACCATGACGACCGATTTGACTTCGGCACGACTTTAGGTCGCTTAATTTCAGCCTAGCGTGCTAGGAATTCACACAGACAATCCTTGGGAATCCAGCTTTCAGGGGAGGCCACCTCCAAGCCTCTCAGAGGTCGTGGGGCCTGACGGCGAGCGTCAAAGCACTCTGTTTCGGTCCAGTAGTAGGCCTTTACTGACTAAATTGTAACATGACGACCTATGTGACTTTGGCAAGACTTTTTAGCGCCTACTTTTGAGCTAGTGGGCTAGGATTTGAAACAAACGATCGGTGGGAATCCAGCTTTCGGAGGAGGCCTCCCCCGAGTCTCTGGACGGCTGTGGGGCCGAGCGGCGAGCGTTAAAGCACTCAGTTTCGGTCCAGTAGGAGGCCTTTATTGACTAAATTGTAACATGACGACCTATGTGATTTTTGCAGGACTTATTAGCGCCTACTTTTCAGCTACTGGGCTAAGATTTGAAACAAACGATCGGTGGGAATCCAGCTTTCAGGGGAGGCCTCTTCCAAGCCTCTGAGGTCGAGGGCCCGAACGGCGAGCGTCAAAGCACTCGGTTTCTCTCCAGTAGTAGGCCTTTATTGACTAAATTGTAACATGACGACCTATGTGACTTTGGCAGGACATTGTAGCGCCTAGTTTTGAGCTAGTTGCCTAAGATTTGAAAAAAACGATCGGTGGGAATCCAGCTTTCAGGGGAGGCCTCCCCTGAGTCTCTGGACGGCTGTGGGGCCGAGCGGCGAGCGTTAAAGAACTCAGTTTCGGTCCAGTAGTAGGCCTTTATTGACTAAATTGTAACATGACGACCTATATGATTTTGGCAGGACTTTTTAGCGCCTACTTTTCAGCTACTGGGCTAAGATTTGAAAGAAACGATCGGTGGGAATCCAGCTTTCAGGGGAGGCCTCTTACAAGCCTCTTGGAGGTCGTGGGCCCGAACGGCGAGCGTCAAAGCACTCTGTTTCGCTCGAGTACCATGACGACCGATTTGACTTCGGCACGACTTTAGGTCGCTTAATTTCAGCCTAGCAGGCTAGGAATTCACACAGACAATCCTTGGGAATCCAGCTTTCAGGGGAGGACACTTCCAAGCCTCTCAGAGGTCGTGGGGCCTCACGGCGAGCGTCAAAGCACTCGGTTTCGGTCCAGTAGTAGGCCTTTATTGACTAAATTGTAACATGACGACCTATGTGACTTTGGCAGGACTTTTTTGCGCCTACTTTTCAGCTACTGGGCTAAGATTTGAAACAAACGATCGGTGGGAATCCAGCTTTCAGGGGAGGCCTCCCCCGAGTCTCTGGACGGCTGTGGGGCCGAGCGGCGAGCGTTAAAGCACTCAGTTTCGGTCCAGTAGGAGGCCTTTATTGGCTAAATTGTAACATGACGACCTATGTGATTTTGGCAGGACTTTTTAGCGCCTACGTTTGAGCTATTGGGCTAAGATTTGAAACAATCGATCGGTGGGAATCCAGATTTCAAGGGAGTCCTCCCCCGAGGTTCTTGACGGCTGTGGGGCCGAGCGGCGAGCTTTAAAGCACTCAGTTTCGCTCGAGTACCATGACGACCGATTTGACTTCGGCACGACTTTAGGTCGCTTAATTTCAGCCTAGCAGGCTAGGAATTCACACAGACAATCCTTGGGAATCCAGCTTTCAGGGGAGGCCCCTTCCAAGCCTCTCAGAGGTCGTGGGGCCTATCGGCGAGCGTCAAAGCACTCGGTTTCGCTCCAGTAGTAGCCCTTTATTGACTAAATTGTAACATGACGACCTATGTGACTTTGGCAAGACTTTTTAGCGCTCACTTTTGAGCTAGTGGGCTAAGATTTGAAACAAACGATCGGTGGGAATACAGCTTTCAGGGGAGGCCTCCCCCGAGTCTCTGGACATTTCTGGGGCCGAACGGCGAGCGTCAAAGCACTTGGTTTCTCTCCAGTAGTAGGCCTTTATTGACTAAATTGTAACATGACGACCTATGTGACTTTGGCAGGACATTTTAGCGCCTAGTTTTGAGCTAGTGGGCTAAGATTTGAAACAAACGATCGGTGGGAATCCAGCTTTCAGGGGAGGCGTCTTACAAGCCTCTCGGAGGTCGTGGGGCCGAACAGCGAGCGTCAAAACACTCGTTTTCGCTACAGTAGTAGGCCTTTATTGACTAAATTGTAACATGACGACCTATGTGACTTTGGCAGGACATTTTAGCGCCTTGTTTTGAGCTAGTGGCCTAAGATTTGAAACAAACGATCGCTGGGAATCCAGCTTTCAGGGGAGGCCTCCCCCGAGTCTCTGGACAGCTGTGGGGCCGAACGGCGAGCGTCAAAGCACTCGGTTTCTCTCCAGTAGTAGGCCTATATTGACTAAATTGTAACATGACGACCTATGTGATTTTGGCTTTACTTTTTCGCGCTTACTTTTGACCTAGTGGGCTAAGATTTGAAACAAACAGTCGGTGGGAATCCAGCTTTCAGGGGAGGCCTCTTCCGAGCCTCTCGGAGGTCGTGGGGTCGAGCGGCGAGCGTTACAGCACTCAGTTTCGCTCGAGTACCATGACGACCGATTTGACTTCGGCACGACTTTAGGTCACCTAATTTCTGCCTAGCGGGCTTGGAATTTACACAGACAAGCCTTGGGAATCCAGCTTTCAGGGGAGGCCACTTCCAAGCCTCTCAGAGGTTGTGGGGCCTAACGGCGAGCGTCAAAGCACTCGTTTTCGCTCCAGTAGTAGGCCTTTATTGACTAAATTGTAACATGACGACCTATGTGATTTTGGCAGGACTTTTTAGCGCCTACTTTGGAGCTAGTGGGCTAAGATTTGAAACAAACAGTCGGTGGGAATCCAGCTTTTAGGGGACGCCTCCCCCGAGTCTCTGGATGGCTGTGGGGCAGAGTGGCGAGCGTTAAAGCACTCAGTTTCGGTCCAGTAGTAGGCCTTTATTGACTAAATTGTAACATGACGACCTATGTGATTTTGGCAGGACTTTTTAGCGCTTACTTTTGTGCAAGTGGGCTAAAATTTGAAACACATTATCGGTGGGAATCCAGCTTTCAGGGAAGTCCACCCCCGAGTCTCTGGACGGCTGTTGGGCCGAGCGGCGAGCGTTAAAGCACTCAGTTTCGCTCGAGTACCATGACGACCTATTTGACTTCGGCACGTCTTTAGGTCGCTTAATTTCAGCCTAACGGGCTAGGAATTCACACAGACAATCCTTGGGAATCCAGCTTTCAGGGGAGGCCTCCCGCGAGTCTCTGGACAGCTGTGGGGTCGAACGGCGAGCGTCAAAGCACTCGGTTTCTCTCCAGTAGTAGGCCTTTATTGACTAAATTGTAACATGACGACCTATGTGATTTTGGCAGGACTTTTTAGCGCTTACTTTTGAGCTAGTGGGCTAAGATTTGAAACAAACAGTCGGTGGAAATCCAGCTTTCAGGGGAGGCCTCTTCCGAGCCTCTCGGAGGTCGTGGGGTCGAGCGGCGAGCGTTAAAGCACTCAATTTCGCTCGAGTACCATGACGACCGATTTGACTTCGGCACAACTTTAGGTCGCCTAATTTCTGCCTAGCGGGCTAGGAATTTACACAGACAAGCGTTGGGAATCCAGCTTTCAGGAGAGGCCACTTCCAAGCCTCTCAGAAGTTGTGGGGCCTAACGGCGAGCGTCAAAGCACTCGTTTTCGCTCCAGTAGTAGGCCTTTATTGACTAAATTGTAACATGACGACCTATGTGACTTTGGCATGAATTTTTAGCGCCTACTTTTGAGCTAGTGGGCTAAGATTTGAAACAAACAGTCGGTGGGAATCCAGCTTTCAGGGGATGCCTCCCCCGAGTCTCTGGACGGCTGTGGGGCAGAGTGGCAAGCGTTAAAGCACTCAGTTTCGGTCCAGTAGTAGGCCTTTATTGACTAAATTGTAAAATGACGACCTATGTGATTTTGGCAGGACTTTTTAGCGCTTACTTTTGAGCTAGTGGGCTAAGATTTGAAACACATTATCGGTGGGAATCCAGCTTTCAGGGAAGTCCTCCCCCGAGTCTCTGGACGGCTTTGGGGCCGAGCGGCGAGCGTTAAAGCACTCAGTTTCGCTCGAGTACCATGACGACCGATTTGACTTCGGCACGACTTTAGGTCGCTTAATTTCAGCCTAACGGGCTAGGAATTCACACAGACAATCATTGGGAATCCAGCTTTCAGGGGAGGCCTCCCGCGAGTCTCTGGACAGCTGTGGGGCCGAACGGCGAGCGTCAAAGCACTCGGTTTCTCTCCAGTAGTAGGCCTATATTGACTAAATTGTAACATGTCGACCTATTTGATTTTGGCAGGACGTTTTAGCGCCTACTTTTCAGCTACTGGGCTAAGATTTGAAAGAAACGATCGGTGGGAATCCAGCTTTCAGGGGAGGCCTCTTCCAAGCCTCTTGGAGGTCGTGGGCCCGAACGGCGAGCGTCAAAGCACTCGGTTTCGCTCCAGTAGTAGGCCTTTATTGACTAAATTGTAACATGACATCCTATGCGACTTTGGCAGGACTTTTTAGCGTCTAGTTTTGAGCTAGTGGCCTAAGATTTGAATCAAACGATCGGTGGGAATCCAGCTTTCAGGGGAGGCCTCCCCCGAGTCTCTGGACAGCTGTGGGGCCGAACGGCGAGCGTCAAAGCACTCGGTTTCTCTCCAGTAGTAGGCCTATATTGACTAAATTGTAACATGTCGACCTATATGATTTTGGCAGGACGTTTTAGCGCCTACTTTTCAGCTACTGAGCTAAGATTTGAAAGAAACGATCGGTGGGAATCCAGCTTTCAGGGGAGGCCTCTTCCAAGCCTCTTGGAGGTCGTGGGCCCGAACGGCGAGCGTCAAAGCACTCGGTTTCGCTCCAGTAGTAGGCCTTTATTGACTAAATTGTAACATGACATCCTATGCGAATTTGGCAGGACTTTTTAGCGCCTACTTTTAAGCTACTGGGCTAAGATTTGAAACAAACGATCGGTGGGAATCCAGCTTTCAGGAGAGTCCTCCCCCGAGTCTCTGGGCGGCTGTGGGGCCGAGCAGCGAGCTTTAAAGCACTCAGTTTCGCTCGAGTACCATGACGACCGATTTGACTTCGGCACGACTTTAGGTCGCTTAATTTCAGCCTAGCGGGCTAGGAATTCACACAGACATCCTTGGGAATCCAGCTTTCAGGGAAGGCCTCCCGCGAGTCTCTGGACAGCTGTGGGGTCGAACGGCGAGCGTCAAAGCACTCGGTTTCTCTCCAGTAGTAGGCCTTTATTGACTAAATTGTAACATGACGACCTATGTGATTTTGGCTTTACTTTTTCGCGCTTACTTTTGAGCTAGTGGGCTAAGATTTGAAACAAACAGTCGGTGGGAATCCAGCTTTCAGGGGAGGCCTCTTCCGAGCCTCTCGGAGGTCGTGGGGTCGAGCGGCGAGCGTTAAAGCACTCAGTTTCGCTTGAGTACCATGACGACCGATTTGACTTCGGCACGACTTTAGGTCGCTTAATTTCAGCCTAACGGGCTAGGAATTCACACAGACAATCATTGGGAATCCAGCTTTCAGGGGAGGCCTCCCGCGAGTCTCTGGACAGCTGTGGGGCCGAACGGCGAGCGTCAAAGCACTCGGTTTCTCTCCAGTAGTAGGCCTATATTGACTAAATTGTAACATGTCGACCTATATGATTTTGGCAGGACGTTTTAGCGCTTACTTTTGTGCAAGTGGGCTAAGATTTGAAACACATTATCGGTGGGAATCCAGCTTTCAGGGAAGTCCACCCCCGAGTTTCTGGACGGCTATGGGGCCGAGCGGCGAGCGTTAAAGCACTCAGTTTCGCTCGAGTAACATGACGACCTATGTGATTTTGGCTTTACTTTTTCGCGCTTACTTTTGAGCTAGTGGGCTAAGATTTGAAACAAACAGTCGGTGGGAATCCAGCTTTCAGGGGAGGCCTCTTCCGAGCCTCTCGGAGGTCGTGGGGTCGAGCGGCGAGCGTTAAAGCACTCAGTTTCGCTCGAGTACCATGACGACCGATTTGACTTCGGCACGACTTTAGGTCACCTAATTTCTGCCTAGCGGGCTTGGAATTTACACAGACAAGCCTTGGGAATCCAGCTTTCAGGGGAGGCCACTTCCAAGCCTCTCAGAGGTTGTGGGGCCTAACGGCGAGCGTCAAAGCACTCGTTTTCGCTCCAGTAGTAGGCCTTTATTGACTAAATTGTAACATGACGACCTATGTGATTTTGGCTTTACTTTTTCGCGCTTACTTTTGAGCTAGTGGGCTAAGATTTGAAACAAACAGTCGGTGGGAATCCAGCTTTCAGGGGAGGCCTCTTCCGAGCCTCTCGGAGGTCGTGGGGTCGAGCGGCGAGCGTTAAAGCACTCAGTTTCGCTCGAGTACCATGACGACCGATTTGACTTCGGCACGACTTTAGGTCGCTTAATTTCAGCCTAACGGGCTAGGAATTCACACAGACAATCATTGGGAATCCAGCTTTCAGGGGAGGCCTCCCGCGAGTCTCTGGACAGCTGTGGGGCCGAACGGCGAGCGTCAAAGCACTCGGTTTCTCTCCAGTAGTAGGCCTATATTGACTAAATTGTAACATGTCGACCTATATGATTTTGGCAGGACGTTTTAGCGCTTACTTTTGTGCAAGTGGGCTAAGATTTGAAACACATTATCGGTGGGAATCCAGCTTTCAGGGAATTCCACCCCCGAGTTTCTGGACGGCTGTGGTGCCGAGCGGCGAGCGTTAAAGCACTCAGTTTCGCTCGAGTAACATGACGACCTATGTGATTTTGGCTTTACTTTTTCGCGCTTACTTTTGAGCTAGTGGGCTAAGATTTGAAACAAACAGTCGGTGGGAATCCAGCTTTCAGGGGAGGCCTCTTCCGAGCCTCTCGGAGGTCGTGGGGTCGAGCGGCGAGCGTTAAAGCACTCAGTTTCGCTCGAGTACCATGACGACCGATTTGACTTCGGCACGACTTTAGGTCACCTAATTTCTGCCTAGCGGGCTTGGAATTTACACAGACAAGCCTTGGGAATCCAGCTTTCAGGGGAGGCCACTTCCAAGCCTCTCAGAGGTTGTGGGGCCAAACGGCGAGCGTCAAAGCACTCGTTTTCGCTCCAGTAGTAGGCCTTTATTGACTAAATTGTAACATGACGACCTATGTGATTTTGGCAGGACTTTTTAGCGCCTACTTTGGAGCTAGTGGGCTAAGATTTGAAACAAACAGTCGGTGGGAATCCAGCTTTTAGGGGACGCCTCCCCCGAGTCTCTGGATGGCTGTGGGGCAGAGTGGCGAGCGTTAAAGCACTCAGTTTCGTTCCAGTAGTAGGCCTTTATTGACTAAATTGTAACATGACGACCTATGTGATTTTGGCAGGACTTTTTAGCGCTTACTTTTGTGCAAGTGGGCTAAAATTTGAAACACATTATCGGTGGGAATCCAGCTTTCAGGGAAGTCCACCCCCGAGTCTCTGGACGGCTGTGGGGCCGAGCGGCGAGCGTTAAAGCACTCAGTTTCGCTCGAGTACCATGACGACCTATTTGACTTCGGCACGTCTTTAGGTCGCTTAATTTCAGCCTAACGGGCTAGGAATTCACACAGACAATCCTTGGGAATCCAGCTTTCAGGGGAGGCCTCCAGCGAGTCTCTGGACAGCTGTGGGGTCGAACGGCGAGCGTCAAAGCACTCGGTTTCTCTCCAGTAGTAGGCCTTTATTGACTAAATTGTAACATGACGACCTATGTGATTTTGGCAGGACTTTTTAGCGCTTACTTTTGAGCTAGTGAGCTAAGATTTGAAACAAACAGTCGGTGGAAATCCAGCTTTCAGGGGAGGCCTCTTCCGAGCCTCTCGGAGGTCGTGGGGTCGAGCGGCGAGCGTTAAAGCACTCAATTTCGCTCGAGTACCATGACGACCGATTTGACTTCGGCACGACTTTAGGTCGCCTAATTTCTGCCTAGCGGGCTAGGAATTTACACAGACAAGCGTTGGGAATCCAGCTTTCAGGAGAGGCCACTTCCAAGCCTCTCAGAGGTTGTGGGGCCTAACGGCGAGCGTCAAAGCACTCGTTTTCGCTCCAGTAGTAGGCCTTTATTGACTAAATTGTAACATGACGACCTATGTGACTTTGGCATGAATTTTTAGCGCCTACTTTTGAGCTAGTGGGCTAAGATTTGAAACAAACAGTCGGTGGGAATCCAGCTTTCAGGGGATGCCTCCCCCGAGTCTCTGGACGGCTGTGGGGCAGAGTGGCAAGCGTTAAAGCACTCAGTTTCGGTCCAGTAGTAGGCCTTTATTGACTAAATTGTAAAATGACGACCTATGTGATTTTGGCAGGACTTTTTAGCGCTTACTTTTGAGCTAGTGGGCTAAGATTTGAAACACATTATCGGTGGGAATCCAGCTTTCAGGGAAGTCCTCCCCCGAGTCTCTGGACGGCTTTGGGGCCGAGCGGCGAGCGTTAAAGCACTCAGTTTCGCTCGAGTACCATGACGACCGATTTGACTTCGGCACGACTTTAGGTCGCTTAATTTCAGCCTAACGGGCTAGGAATTCACACAGACAATCATTGGGAATCCAGCTTTCAGGGGAGGCCTCCCGCGAGTCTCTGGACAGCTGTGGGGCCGAACGGCGAGCGTCAAAGCACTCGGTTTCTCTCCAGTAGTAGGCCTATATTGACTAAATTGTAACATGTCGACCTATATGATTTTGGCAGGACGTTTTAGCGCCTACTTTTCAGCTACTGGGCTAAGATTTGAAAGAAACGATCGGTGGGAATCCAGCTTTCAGGGGAGGCCTCTTCCAAGCCTCTTGGAGGTCGTGGGCCCGAACGGCGAGCGTCAAAGCACTCGGTTTCGCTCCAGTAGTAGGCCTTTATTGACTAAATTGTAACATGACATCCTATGCGACTTTGGCAGGACTTTTTAGCGTCTAGTTTTGAGCTAGTGGCCTAAGATTTGAATCAAACGATCGGTGGGAATCCAGCTTTCAGGGGAGGCCTCCCCCGAGTCTCTGGACAGCTGTGGGGCCGAACGGCGAGCGTCAAAGCACTCGGTTTCTCTCCAGTAGTAGGCCTATATTGACTAAATTGTAACATGTCGACCTATATGATTTTGGCAGGACGTTTTAGCGCCTACTTTTCAGCTACTGAGCTAAGATTTGAAAGAAACGATCGGTGGGAATCCAGCTTTCAGAGGAGGCCTCTTCCAACCCTCTTGGAGGTCGTGGGCCCGAACGGCGAGCGTCAAAGCACTCGGTTTCGCTCCAGTAGTAGGCCTTTATTGACTAAATTGTAACATGACGACCTATGTGATTTTGGCAGGACTTTTTAGCGCCTACTTTTGAGCTAGTGGGCTAAGATTTGAAACAAACAGTCGGTGGGAATCCAGCTTTCAGGGGACGCCTCCCCCGAGTCTCTGGATGGCTGCGGGGCAGAGTGGCGAGCGTTAAAGCACTCAGTTTCGGTCCAGTAGTAGGCCTTTATTGACTAAATTGTAACATGACGACCTATGTGATTTTGGCAGGACTTTTTAGCGCTTACTTTTGAGCTAGTGGGCTAAGATTTAAAACACATTATCGGTGGGAATCCAGCTTTCAGGGGAGTCCTCCCCCGAGTCTCTGGACGGCTGTGGGGCCGAGCGGCGAGCGTTAAAGCACTCAGTTTCGCTCGAGTACCATGACGACCGATTTGACTTCGGCACGACTTTAGGTCGCATAATTTTGGCTACCGGGCTAGGAATTCACACAGACAATCTTTGGGAATCCAGCTTTCAGGGGAGGCCTCCCGCGAGTCTCTGGACAGCTGTGGGTTCGAACGGCGAGCGTCAAAGCACTCGGTTTCTCTCCAGTAGTAGGCCTTTATTGACTAAATTGTAACATGACGACCTATGTGATTTTGGCAGGACTTTTTAGCGCTTACTTTTGAGCTAGTGGGCTAAGATTTGAAACAAACAGTCGGTGGGAATCCAGCTTTCAGGGGAGGCCTCTTCCGAGCCTCTCGGAGATCGTGGGGTCGAGCGGCGAGCGTTAAAGCACTCAGTTTCGCTCGAGTACCATGTCGACAGATTTGACTTCGGCACGACTTTAGGTCACCTAATTTCTGCCTAGCGGGTTAGGAATTTACACAGACAAGCCTTGGGAATCCAGCTTTCAGGGGAGGCCACTTCCAAGCCTCTCGGAGGTCGTGGGGCCGAACGGCGAGCGTTAAAGCACTCGTTTTCGCTCCAGTAGTAGGCCTTTATTGACTAAATTGTAACATGACGACCTATGTGACTTTGGCAGGACTTTTTAGCGCCTACGTTTGAGCTATTGGGCTAAGATTTGAAACAATCGATCGGTGGGAATCCAGATTTCAAGGGAGTCCTCCCCCGAGTTTCTGGACGGCTGTGGGGCCGAGCGGCGAGCGTTAAAGCACTCAGTTTCGCTCGAGTACCATGACGACCGATTTGACTTCGGCACGACTTTAGGTCGCTTAATTTCAGCCTAGCAGGCTAGGAATTCACACAGACAATCCTTGGGAATCCAGCTTTCAGGGGAGGCCCCTTCCAAGCCTCTCAGAGGTCGTGGGGCCTATCGGCGAGCGTCAAAGCACTCGGTTTCGCTCCAGTAGTAGGCCTTTATTGACTAAATTGTAACATGACGACCTATGTGACTTTGGCAAGACTTTTTAGCGCTCACTTTTGAGCTAGTGGGCTAAGATTTGAAACAAACGATCGGTGGGAATACAGCTTTCAGGGGAGGCCTCCCCCGAGTCTCTGGACATTTCTGGGGCCGAACGGCGAGCGTCAAAGCACTTGGTTTCTCTCCAGTAGTAGGCCTTTATTGACTAAATTGTAACATGACGACCTATGTGACTTTGGCAGGACATTTTAGCGCCTAGTTTTGAGCTAGTGGCCTAAGATTTGAAACAAACGATCGGTGGGAATCCAGCTTTCAGGGGAGTCCTCCCCCGAGTCTCTGGACGGCTGTGGGGCCGAGCGGCGAGCGTTAAAGCACTCAGTTTCGCTCGAGTACCATGACGACCGATTTGACTTCGGCACGACTTTAGGTCGCATAATTTTGGCTACCGGGCTAGGAATTCACACAGACAATCTTTGGGAATCCAGCTTTCAGGGGAGGCCTCCCGCGAGACTCTGGACAGCTGTGGGGTCGAACGGCGTGCGTCAAAGCACTCGGTTTCTCTCCAGTAGTAGGCCTTTATTGACTAAATTGTAACATGACGACCTATGTGATTTTGGCAGGACTTTTTAGCGCTTACTTTTGAGCTAGTGGGCTAAGATTTGAAACAAACAGTCGGTGGGAATCCAGCTTTCAGGGGAGGCCTCTTCCGAGCCTCTCGGAGGTCGTGGGGTCGAGCGGCGAGCGTTAAAGCACTCAGTTTCGCTCGAGTACCATGTCGACAGATTTGACTTCGGCACGACTTTAGGTCACCTAATTTCTGCCTAGCGGGTTAGGAATTTACACAGACAAGCCTTGGGAATCCAGCTTTCAGGGGAGGCCACTTCCAAGCCTCTCGGAGGTCGTGGGGCCGAACGGCGAGCGTTAAAGCACTCGTTTTCGCTCCAGTAGTAGGCCTTTATTGACTAAATTGTAACATGACGACCTATGTGACTTTGGCATGACTTTTTAGCGCCTACTTTAGAGCTAGTGGGCTAAGATTTGAAACAAACAGTCGGGGGGAATCCAGCTTTCAGGGGACGCCTCCCCCGAGTCTCTGGACGGCTGTGGGGCAGAGTGGCGAGCGTTAAAGCACTCAGTTTTGGTCCAGTAGTAGGCCTTTATTGACTAAATTGTAACATGACGACCTATGTGATTTTGGCAGGACTTTTTAGTGCTTACTTTTGTGCAAGTGGGGTAAGATTTGAAACACATTATCGGTGGGAATCCAGCTTTCAGGGAAGTCCTCCCCCGAGTCTCTGGACGGCTGTGGGGCCGAGCGGCGAGCGTTAAAGCACTCAGTTTCGCTCGAGTACCATGACGACCTATTTGACTTCGGCACGTCTTTAGGTCGCTTAATTTCAGCCTAACGGGCTAGGAATTCACACAGACAATCCTTGGGAATCCAGCTTTCAGGGGAGGCCTCCCGCGAGTCTCTGGACAGCTGTGGGGTCGAACGGCGAGCGTCAAAGCACTCGGTTTCTCTCCAGTAGTAGGCCTTTATTGACTAAATTGTAACATGACGACCTATGTGATTTTGGCAGGACTTTTTAGAGCTTACTTTTGAGCTAGTGGGCTAAGATTTGAAACAAACAGTCGGTGGAAATCCAGCTTTCAGGGGAGGCCTCTTCCGAGCCTCTCGGAGGTCGTGGGGTCGAGCGGCGAGCGTTAAAGCACTCAATTTCGCTCGAGTACCATGACGACCGATTTGACTTCGGCACGACTTTAGGTCGCCTAATTTCTGCCTAGCGGGCTAGGAATTCACACAGACAATCCTTGGGAATCCAGCTTTCAGGGGAGGCCACTTCCAAGCCTCTCAGAGGTCGTGGGGCCTATCGGCGAGCGTCAAAGCACTCGGTTTCTCTCCAGTAGTAGGCCTTTATTGACTAAATTGTAACATGACAACCTATGTGACTTTGGCAGGACATTTTAGCGTCTAGTTTTTAGCTAGTGGGCTAAGATTTGAAACAAACAGTCGGTGGGAATCCAGCTTTCAGGGGACGCCTCCCCCGAGTCTCTGGATGGCTGCGGGGCAGAGTGGCGAGCGTTAAAGCACTCAGTTTCGGTCCAGTAGTAGGCCTTTATTGACTAAATTGTAACATGACGACCTATGTGATTTTGGCAGGACTTTTTAGCGCTTACTTTTGAGCTAGTGGGCTAAGATTTAAAACACATTATCGGTGGGAATCCAGCTTTCAGGGGAGTCCTCCCCCGAGTCTCTGGACGGCTGTGGGGCCGAGCGGCGAGCGTTAAAGCACTCAGTTTCGCTCGAGTACCATGACGACCGATTTGACTTCGGCACGACTTTAGGTCGCATAATTTTAGGCTACCGGGCTAGGAATTCACACAGACAATCTTTGGGAATCCAGCTTTCAGGGGAGGCCTCCCGCGAGTCTCTGGACAGCTGTGGGGTCGAACGGCGAGCGTCAAAGCACTCGGTTTCTCTCCAGTAGTAGGCCTTTATTGACTAAATTGTAACATGACGACCTATGTGATTTTGGCAGGACTTTTTAGCGCTTACTTTTGAGCTAGTGGGCTAAGATTTGAAACAAACAGTCGGTGGGAATCCAGCTTTCAGGGGAGGCCTCTTCCGAGCCTCTCGGAGGTCGTGGGGTCGAGCGGCGAGCGTTAAAGCACTCAGTTTCGCTCGAGTACCATGTCGACAGATTTGACTTCGGCACGACTTTAGGTCACCTAATTTCTGCCTAGCGGGTTAGGAATTTACACAGACAAGCCTTGGGAATCCAGCTTTCAGGGGAGGCCACTTCCAAGCCTCTCGGAGGTCGTGGGGCCGAACGGCGAGCGTTAAAGCACTCGTTTTCGCTCCAGTAGTAGGCCTTTATTGACTAAATTGTAACATGACGACCTATGTGACTTTGGCATGACTTTTTAGCGCCTACTTTAGAGCTAGTGGGCTAAGATTTGAAACAAACAGTCGGTGGGAATCCAGCTTTCAGGGGACGCCTCCCCCGAGTCTCTGGGCGGCTGTGGGGCAGAGTGGCGAGCGTTAAAGCACTCAGTTTTGGTCCAGTAGTAGGCCTTTATTGACTAAATTGTAACATGACGACCTATGTGATTTTGGCAGGACTTTTTAGCGCTTACTTTTGTGCAAGTGGGGTAAGATTTGAAACACATTATCGGTGGGAATCCAGCTTTCAGGGAAGTCCTCCCCCGAGTCTCTGGACGGCTGTGGGGCCGAGCGGCGAGCGTTAAAGCACTCAGTTTCGCTCGAGTACCATGACGACCTATTTGACTTCGGCACGTCTTTAGGTCGCTTAATTTCAGCCTAACGGGCTAGGAATTCACACAGACAATCCTTGGGAATCCAGCTTTCAGGGGAGGCCTCCCGCGAGTCTCTGGACAGCTGTGGGGTCGAACGGCGAGCGTCAAAGCACTCGGTTTCTCTCCAGTAGTAGGCCTTTATTGACTAAATTGTAACATGACGACCTATGTGATTTTGGCAGGACTTTTTAGCGCTTACTTTTGAGCTAGTGGGCTAAGATTTGAAACAAACAGTCGGTGGAAATCCAGCTTTCAGGGGAGGCCTCTTCCGAGCCTCTCGGAGGTCGTGGGGTCGAGCGGCGAGCGTTAAAGCACTCAATTTCGCTCGAGTACCATGACGACCGATTTGACTTCGGCACGACTTTAGGTCGCCTAATTTCTGCCTAGCGGGCTAGGAATTCACACAGACAATCCTTGGGAATCCAGCTTTCAGGGGAGGCCACTTCCAAGCCTCTCAGAGGTCGTGGGGCCTATCGGCGAGCGTCAAAGCACTCGGTTTCTCTCCAGTAGTAGGCCTTTATTGACTAAATTGTAACATGACAACCTATGTGACTTTGCCAGGACATTTTAGCGTCTAGTTTTTAGCTAGTGGGCTAAGATTTGTAACAAACGATCGGTGGGAATCCAGCTTTCAGGGGAGTCCTCCCCCGAGTCTCTGGACGGCTGTGGGGCCGAGCGGCGAGCGTTAAAGCACTCACTTTCGGTCCAGTAGGAGGCCTTTATTGACTAAATTGTAACATGACGACCAATGTGATTTTGGCAGGACTTTTTAGCGCCTAATTTTCAGCTACTGGGCTAGGATATGAAACAAACGATCGGTGGGAATCCAGCTTTCAGGGGAGGCCTCTTCCAAGCCTCTCGGAGGTCGTGGGGCCGAACGGCGAGCGTCAAAGCACTCGGTTTCGCTCCAGTAGTAGGCCTTTATTGACTAAATTGTAACATGACAACCTATGTGACTTTGGCAGGATTTTTTAGCGCTTACTTTTCACCTAGTGCGCTAAGATTTGAAACAAACGATCGGTGGGAATCCAGCTTTCAGGGGAGTCCTCCCCCGAGTCTCTGGACGGCTGTGGGGCCGAGCGGCGAGCGTTAACGCACTCAGTTTCGGTCCAGTAGGAGGCCTTTATTGGCTAAATTGTAACATGACGACCAATGTGACTTTGGTAAGACATTTTAGCGCCTACTTTTGAGCTAGTGGGCTACGATTTGAAACAAACGATTGGTGGGAATCCAGCTTTCAGGGGACGCCTCCCTTGAGTCTCTGGACGGCTGTGGGGCCGAGCGGCGAGCATTAAAGCACTCAGTTTCGGTCCAGTAGGAGGCCTTTATTGGCTAAATTGTAACATGACGACCAATGTGACTTTGGTAAGACTTTTTAGCGCCTACTTTTAAGCTAGTGGGCTAAGATTTGAAACAAACGATCGCTGGGAATCCAGCTTTCAGGGGAGTCCTCCCCCGAGTCTCTGGACGGCTGTGGGGCCGAGCGGCGAGCGTTAAAGCACTCACTTTCAGTCCAGTAGGAGGCCTTTATTGACTAAATTGTAACATGACGACCAATGTGATTTTGGCAGGACTTTTTAGCGCCTAATTTTCAGCTACTGGGCTAGGATATGAAACAAACGATCGGTGGGAATCCAGCTTTCAGGGGAGGCCTCTTCCAAGCCTCTCGGAGGTCGTGGGGCCGAACGGCGAGCGTCAAAGCACTCGGTTTCGCTCCAGTAGTAGGCCTTTATTGACTAAATTGTAACATGACAACCTATGTGACTTTGGCAGGATTTTTTAGCGCTTACTTTTCACCTAGTGCGCTAAGATTTGAAACAAACGATCGGTGGGAATCCAGCTTTCAGGGGAGTCCTCCCCCGAGTCTCTGGACGGCTGTGGGGCCGAGCGGCGAGCGTTAACGCACTCAGTTTCGGTCCAGTAGGAGGCCTTTATTGGCTAAATTGTAACATGACGACCAATGTGACTTTGGTAAGACATTTTAGCGCCTACTTTTGAGCTAGTGGGCTACGATTTGAAACAAACGATTGGTGGGAATCCAGCTTTCAGGGGACGCCTCCCTTGAGTCTCTGGACGGCTGTGGGGCCGAGCGGCGAGCATTAAAGCACTCAGTTTCGGTCCAGTAGGAGGCCTTTATTGGCTAAATTGTAACATGACGACCAATGTGACTTTGGTAAGACTTTTTAGCGCCTACTTTTAAGCTAGTGGGCTAAGATTTGAAACAAACGATCGGTGGGAATCCAGCTTTCAGGGGAGGCCTCCCCCGAGTCTCTGGACGGCTGTGGGGCCGAGCGGCGAGCATTAAAGCACTCAGTTTCGGTCCAGTAGGAGGCCTTTATTGACTAAATTGTAACATGACGACCATTGTGACTTTGGCAGGACTTTTTAGCGCTTACTTTTGAGCTAGTTGGCTCATATTTGAAACACACGATCGTTGGGATTCCAGCTTTCAGGGGAGGCCTCCCCCGAGTCTCTGGATGGCTGTGGGGCCGAACGGCGAGCGTCAAAGCACTCGGTTTCTCTCCAGTCGTAGGGCTTTATTGACTAAATTGTAACATGACGACCTATGTGATTTTGGCAGGACTTTTTAGCGCTTACGTTTGAGCTAGTGGGCTAAGATTTAAAACAAACGATCGGTGTGAATCCAGCTTTCAGGGGAGGCCTCCCCCGAGTCTCTGGACTGCTGTGGGGCCGAGCGGCGACCGTTAAAGCACTCAGTTTCGCTCGAGTACCATGACGACCGATTTGACTTCGGCACGACTTTAGGTCGCTTAATTTCATTCTAGCGGGCGAGGAATTCACACAGACGATCCTTGGGAATCCAGCTTTCAGGGGAGGCCACTTCCAAGCCTCTCAGAGGTCGTGGGGCCTATCGGCGAGCGTCAAAGCACTCGGTTTCGCTCCAGTAGTAGGCCTTTATTGACTAAATTGTAACATGACGACCTATGTGACTTTGGCAAGACTTTTTAGCGCTCACTTTTGAGCTAGTGGGCTAAGATTTGAAACAAACGATCGATGGGAATACAGCTTTCAGGGGAGGCCTCCCCCGAGTCTCTGGACATTTCTGGGGCCGAACGGCGAGCGTCAAAGCACTTGGTTTCTCTCCAGTAGTAGGCCTTTATTGACTAAATTGTAACATAACGACCTATGTGACTTTGGCAGGACATTTTAGCGCCTAGTTTTGAGCTAGTGGGCTAAGATTTGAAACAAATGATCGGTGGGAATCCAGCTTTCAGGGGAGGCGTCTTACAAGCCTCTCGGAGGTCGTGGGGCCGAACAGCGAGCGTCAAAGCACTCGTTTTTGCTACAGTAGTAGGCCTTTATTGACTAAATTGTAACATGACGACCTATGTGACTTTGGCAGGACATTTTAGCGCCTTGTTTTGAGCTAGTGGCCTAAGATTTGAAACAAACGATCGGTGGGAATACAGCTTTCAGGGGAGGCCTCCCCCGAGTCTCTGGATGGCTGTGGGGCAGAGTGGCGAGCGTTAAAGCACTCAGTTTCGGTCCAGTAGTAGGCCTTTATTGACTAAATTGTAACATGACGACCTATGTGACTTTGGCAGGACTTTTTAGCGCTTACTTTTGAGCTAGTGGGCTAAGATTTAAAACACATTATCGGTGGGAATCCAGCTTTCAGGGGAGTCCTCCCCCGAGTCTCTGGACGGCTGTGGGGCCGAGCGGCGAGCGTTAAAGCACTCAGTTTCGCTCGAGTACCATGACGACCGATTTGACTTCGGCACGACTTTAGGTCGCATAATTTTAGGCTAACGGGCTAGGAATTCACACAGACAATCCTTGGGAATCCAGCTTTCAGGGGAGGCCTCCCGCGAGTCTCTGGACAGCTGTGGGGTCGAACGGCGAGCGTCAAAGCCCTCGGTTTCTCTCCAGTAGTAGGCCTTTATTGACTAAATTGTAACATGACGACCTATGTGATTTTGGCAGGACTTTTTAGCGCTTACGTTTGAGCTAGTGGGCTAAGATTTGAAACAAACAGTCTGTGGGAATCCAGCTTTCAGGGGAGGCCTCTTCCGAGCCTCTCGGAGGTCGTGGGGTCGAGCAGCGAGCGTTAAAGCACTCAGTTTCGCTCGAGTACCATGACGACAGATTTGACTTCGGCACGACTTTAGGTCACCTAATTTCTGCCTAGCGGGTTAGGAATTTACACAGACAAGCCTTGGGAATCCAGCTTTCAGGGGAGGCCACTTCCAAGCCTCTCAGAGGTCGTGGGGCCTATCGGCGAGCGTCAAAGCACTCGGTTTCGCTCCAGTAGTAGGCCTTTATTGACTAAATTGTAACATGACGACCTATGTGACTTTGGCAAGACTTTTTAGCGCTCACTTTTGAGCTAGTGGGCTAAGATTTGAAACAAACGATCGGTGGGAATCCAGCTTTCAGGGGAGGCCTCCCCCGAGTCTCTGGACAGCTGTGGGGCCGAACGGCGAGCGTCAAAGCACTCGTTTTCGCTCCAGTAGTGGGCCTTTATTGACTAAATTGTAACATGACGACCTATGTGACTTTGGCATGACTTTTTAGCGCCTACTTTGAGCTAGTGGGCTAAGATTTGAAACAAACGATCGGTGGGAATCCAGCTTTCAGGGCACGCGTCCCTTGAGTCTCTGGACGGCTGTGGGGCCGAGCGGCGAGCATTAAAGCACTCAGTTTCGGTCCAGTAGTAGGCCTTTATTGACTAAATTGTAACATAAAAGTGGGGTAAGATTTGAAACACATTATCGGTGGGAATCCAGCTTTCAGGGAAGTCCTCCCCCGAGTCTCTGGATGGCTGTGGGGCCGAGCGGCGAGCGTTAAAGCACTCAGTTTCGCTCGAGTACCATGACGACCTATTTGACTTCGGCACGTCTTTATGTCGCTTAATTTCAGCCTAACGGGCTAGGAATTCACACAGACAATCCTTGGGAATCCAGCTTTCAGGGGAGGCCTCCCGCGAGTCTCTGGACAGCTGTGGGGTCGAACGGCGAGCGTCAAAGCACTCGGTTTCTCTCCAGTAGTAGGCCTTTATTGACTAAATTGTAACATGACGACCTATGTGATTTTGGCAGGACTTTTTAGCGCTTACTTTTGAGCTAGTGGGCTAAGATTTGAAAAAAAACAGTCGGTGGAAATCCAGCTTTCAGGGGAGGCCTCTTCCGAGCCTCTCGGAGGTCGTGGGGTCGAGCGGCGAGCGTTAAAGCACTCAATTTCGCTCGAGTACCATGACGACCGATTTGACTTCGGCACGACTTTAGGTCGCCTAATTTCTGCCTAGCGGGCTAGGAATTCACACAGACAATCCTTGGGAATCCAGCTTTCAGGGGAGGCCACTTCCAAGCCTCTCAGAGGTTGTGGGGCCTAACGGCCAGCGTCAAAGCACTCGTTTTCGCTCCAGTAGTAGGCCTTTATTGACTAAATTGTAACATGACGACCTATGTGATTTTGGCAGGACTTTTTAGCGCCTACTTTTGAGCTAGTGGGCTAAGATTTGAAACAAACAGTCGGTGGGAATCCAGCTTTCAGGGGACGCCTCCCCCGAGTCTCTGGATGGCTGCGGGGCAGAGTGGCGAGCGTTAAAGCACTCAGTTTCGGTCCAGTAGTAGGCCTTTATTGACTAAATTGTAACATGACGACCTATGTGATTTTGGCAGGACTTTTTAGCGCTTACTTTTGAGCTAGTGGGCTAAGATTTAAAACACATTATCGGTGGGAATCCAGCTTTCAGGGGAGTCCTCCCCCGAGTCTCTGGACGGCTGTGGGGCCGAGCGGCGAGCGTTAAAGCACTCAGTTTCGCTCGAGTACCATGACGACCGATTTGACTTCGGCACGACTTTAGGTCGCATAATTTTAGGCTAACGGGCTAGGAATTCACACAGACAATCCTTGGGAATCCAGCTTTCAGGGGAGGCCTCCCGCGAGTCTCTGGACAGCTGTGGGGTCGAACGGCGAGCGTGAAAGCACTCAGTTTCGCTCGAGTACCATGACGACCGATTTGACTTCGGCACGACTTTAGGTCGCTTAATTTCATTCTAGCGGGCGAGGAATTCACACAGACGATCCTTGGGAATCCAGCTTTCAGGGGAGGCCACTTCCAAGCCTCTCAGAGGTCGTGGGGCCTATCGGCGAGCGTCAAAGCCCTCGGTTTCTCTCCAGTAGTAGGCCTTTATTGACTAAATTGTAACATGACGACCTATGTGATTTTGGCAGGACTTTTTAGCGCTTACTTTTGAGCTAGTGGGCTAAGATTTGAAACAAACAGTCTGTGGGAATCCAGCTTTCAGGGGAGGCCTCTTCCGAGCCTCTCGGAGGTCGTGGGGTCGAGCGGCGAGCGTTAAAGCACTCAGTTTCGCTCGAGTACCATGACGACAGATTTGACTTCGGCACGACTTTAGGTCACCTAATTTCTGCCTAGCGGGTTAGGAATTTACACAGACAAGCCTTGGGAATCCAGCTTTCAGGGGAGGCCACTTCCAAGCCTCTCGGAGGTCGTGGGGCCGAACGGCGAGCGTTAAAGCACTCGTTTTCGCTCCAGTAGTAGGCCTTTATTGACTAAATTGTAACATGACGACCTATGTGACTTTGGCATGACTTTTTAGCGCCTACTTTAGATCTAGTGGGCTAAGATTTGAAACAAACAGTCGGTGGGAATCCAGCTTTCAGGGGAGGCCTCTTCCGAGCCTCTCGGAGGTCGTGGGGTCGAGCGGCGAGCGTTAAAGCACTCAGTTTCGCTCGAGTACCATGTCGACAGATTTGACTTCGGCACGACTTTAGGTCACCTAATTTCTGCCTAGCGGGTTAGGAATTTACACAGACAAGCCTTGGGAATCCAGCTTTCAGGGGAGGCCACTTCCAAGCCTCTCGGAGGTCGTGGGGCCGAACGGCGAGCGTTAAAGCACTCGTTTTCGCTCCAGTAGTAGGCCTTTATTGACTAAATTGTAACATGACGACCTATGTGACTTTGGCATGACTTTTTAGCGCCTACTTTAGAGCTAGTGGGCTAAGATTTGAAACAAACAGTCGGTGGGAATCCAGCTTTCAGGGGAGGCCTCTTCCGAGCCTCTCGGAGGTCGTGGGGTCGAGCGGCGAGCGTTAAAGCACTCAGTTTCGCTCGAGTACCATGTCGACAGATTTGACTTCGGCACGACTTTAGGTCACCTAATTTCTGCCTAGCGGGTTAGGAATTTACACAGACAAGCCTTGGGAATCCAGCTTTCAGGGGAGGCCACTTCCAAGCCTCTCGGAGGTCGTGGGGCCGAACGGCGAGCGTTAAAGCACTCGTTTTCGCTCCAGTAGTAGGCCTTTATTGACTAAATTGTAACATGACGACCTATGTGACTTTGGCATGACTTTTTAGCGCCTACTTTAGAGCTAGTGGGCTAAGATTTGAAAAAAACAGTCGGTGGGAATCCAGCTTTCAGGGGACGCCTCCCCCGAGTCTCTGGATGGCTGCGGGGCAGAGTGGCGAGCGTTAAAGCACTCAGTTTCGGTCCAGTAGTAGGCCTTTATTGACTAAATTGTAACATGACGACCTATGTGATTTTGGCAGGACTTTTTAGCGCTTACTTTTGAGCTAGTGGGCTAAGATTTAAAACACATTATCGGTGGGAATCCAGCTTTCAGGGGAGTCCTCCCCCGAGTCTCTGGACGGCTGTGGGGCCGAGCGGCGAGCGTTAAAGCACTCAGTTTCGCTCGAGTACCATGACGACCGATTTGACTTCGGCACGACTTTAGGTCGCATAATTTTAGGCTACCGGGCTAGGAATTCACACAGACAATCTTTGGGAATCCAGCTTTCAGGGGAGGCCTCCCGCGAGTCTCTGGACAGCTGTGGGGTCGAACGGCGAGCGTCAAAGCACTCGGTTTCTCTCCAGTAGTAGGCCTTTATTGACTAAATTGTAACATGACGACCTATGTGATTTTGGCAGGACTTTTTAGCGCTTACTTTTGAGCTAGTGGGCTAAGATTTGAAACAAACAGTCGGTGGGAATCCAGCTTTCAGGGGAGGCCTCTTCCGAGCCTCTCGGAGGTCGTGGGGTCGAGCGGCGAGCGTTAAAGCACTCAATTTCGCTCGAGTACCATGACGACCGATTTGACTTCGGCACGACTTTAGGTCGCCTAATTTCTGCCTAGCGGGCTAGGAATTCACACAGACAATCCTTGGGAATCCAGCTTTCAGGGGAGGCCACTTCCAAGCCTCTCAGAGGTCGTGGGGCCTATCGGCGAGCGTCAAAGCACTCGGTTTCTCTCCAGTAGTAGGCCTTTATTGACTAAATTGTAACATGACGACCTATGTGACTTTGGCAGAACTTTTTAGCGCTTACTTTTGAGCTAGTTGGCTAAGATTTGAAACAAACGATCGGTGGGATTCCAGATTTCAGGGGAGGCCTCCCCCGAGTCTCTGGATGGCTGTGGGGCCGAACGGCGAGCGTCAAAGCACTCGGTTTCTCTCCAGTCGTAGGCCTTTAAAGACGAAATTGTAACATGACGAACTTTGTGATTTTGGCAGGACATTTTAGCGCCTACTTTTCAGCTACTGGGCTAAGATTTAAAACAAACGATCGGTGGGAATCCAGCTTTCAGGGGGGGCCTCTTCCAAGTCTCTTGGAGGTCGTGGGGCCAAACGGAGAGCGTCAAAGCACTCGGTTTCGCTCCAGTAGTAGGCCTTTATTGACTAAATTGTAACCTGACGACCTATGTGATTTTGGCATGACTTTTTTGCGCCTACTTTTCAGCTACTGGGCTAAGATTTGAAACAAACGATCGGTGGGAATCCAGCTTTCAGGGGAGGCCTCCCCTGAGTCTCTGGACGGCTGTGGGGCCGAGCGGCGAGCGTTAAAGCACTCGGTTTCGCTCCAGTAGTAGGCTTTTATTGACTAAATTGTAACATGAGAACCTATGTGACTTTGGCAGGACATTTTAGCGCTTACTTTTGACCTAGTGCGCTAAGATTTAAAACAAACGATCGGTGGGAATCCAGCTTTCAGGGGAGCCCTCCCCCGAGTCTCTGGACGGCTGTGGGGCCGAGCGGCGAGCTTCAAAGCACTCAGTTTCGCTCCAGTAGGAGGCCTTTATTGACTAAATGGTAACATGACGACCTATGTGATTTTGGCAGGACTTTTTAGCGCCTACTTTTCAGCTACTGGGCTAAGATTTGAAACAAACGATCGGTGGGAATCCAGCTTTCAGGGGAGGCCTCTGCCAAGCCTCTCGGGGTTTCGTGGGCCCGAACGGCGAGCGTCAAAGCACTCGGTTTCGCTCCAGTAGTAGGCCTTTATTGCCTAAATTGTAACATGACAACCTATGTGACTTTGGCAGGACTTTTTAGAGCTTACTTTTGACCTAGTGCGCTAAGATTTGAAACAAACGATCGGTGGGAATCCAGCTTTCAGGGGAGTCCTCCCCCGAGTCTCTGGACGGCTGTGGGGCCGAGCGGCGAGCGTTAAAGCACTCAGTTTCGCTCGAGTACCATGACGACCGATTTGACTTCGGCACGACTTTAGGTCGCTTAATTTCAGTCTAGCGGGCTAGGAATTCACACAGACAATCCTTGGGAATCCAGCTTTCAGGGGAGGCCACTTTTAAGCCTCTCAGAGGTCGTGGGGCCTAACGGCGAGCGTCAAAGCAATCGGTTTCGCTCCAGTAGTAGGCCTTTATTGACTAAATTGTAACATGACGACCTATGTGACTTTGGCAGGGATTTTTTTGCGCCTACTTTTCAGCTACTGGGCTAAGATTTGAAACAAACGATCGGTGGGAATCCAGCTTTCAGGGGAGGCCTCCCCCGAGTCTCTGGACGGCTGTGGGGCCGAGCGGCGAGCGTTACAGCACTCAGTTTCGGTCCAGTAGGAGGCCTTTTTTGACTAAATTGTAACATGACGACCTATGTGATTTTGGCAGGACTTTTTAGCGCCTACTTTTCAGCTACTGGGCTAAGATTTGAAACAAACGATCGGTGGGAATCCAGCTTTCAGGGGAGGCCTCTTTCCGAGCCTCTCTGAGGTCGTGGGGCCGAACGGCGAGCGTCAAAGCACTCGGTTTCGCTCCAGTAGTAGGCCTTTATTGACTAAATTGTAACATGACATGACAACCTATGTTGTCACGTTTGTTTCAAATCTTAGCCCATATTTTTTTTTTTTTTTTTTTTTTTGCGCCTACTTTTCAGCTACTGGGCTAAGATTTGAAACAAACGATCGGTGGGAATCCAGCTTTCAGGGCACGCGTCCCTTGAGTCTCTGGACGGCTGTGGGGCCGAGTGGCGAGCATTAAAGCACTCAGTTTCGGTCCAGTAGGAGGCCTTTATTGACTAAATTGTAACATGACGACCTATGTGATTTTGGCAGGACTTTTTAGCGCCTACTTTTCAGCTACTGGGCTAAGATTTGAAACAAACGATCGGTGGGAATCCAGCTTTCAGGGGAGGCCACTTCCAAGCCTCTCAGAGGTCGTGGGGCCTATCGGCGAGCGTCAAAGCACTCGGTTTCTCTCCAGTAGTAGGCCTTTATTGACTAAATTGTAACATGACAACCTATGTGACTTTGGCAGGACTTTTTAGCGCTTACTTTTGAGCTAGTTGGCTAAGATTTGAAACAAACGATCGGTGGGATTCCAGATTTCAGGGGAGGCCTCCCCCGAGTCTCTGGATGGCTGTGGGGCCGAACGGCGAGCGTCAAAGCACTCGGTTTCTCTCCAGTCATAGGCCTTTAAAGACGAAATTGTAACATGACGAACTTTGTGATTTTGGCAGGACATTTTAGCGCCTACTTTTCAGCTACTGGGCTAAGATTTAAAACAAACGATCGGTGGGAATCCAGCTTTCAGGGGGGGCCTCTTCCAAGTCTCTTGGAGGTCGTGGGGCCAAACGGCGAGCGTCAAAGCACTCGGTTTCGCTCCAGTAGTAGGCCTTTATTGACTAAATTGTAACCTGACGACCTATGTGATTTTGGCAGGACTTTTTTGCGCCTACTTTTCAGCTACTGGGCTAAGATTTGAAACAAACGATCGGTGGGAATCCAGCTTTCAGGGGAGGCCTCCCCTGAGTCTCTGGACGGCTGTGGGGCCGAGCGGCGAGCGTTAAAGCACTCGGTTTCGCTCCAGTAGTAGGCTTTTATTGACTAAATTGTAACATGAGAACCTATGTGACTTTGGCAGGACATTTTAGCGCTTACTTTTGACCTAGTGCGCTAAGATTTAAAACAAACGATCGGTGGGAATCCAGCTTTCAGGGGAGGCCTCCCCCGAGTCTCTGGACGGCTGTGGGGCCGAGCGGCGAGCTTTAAAGCACTCAGTTTCGCTCGAGTACCATGACGACCGATTTGACTTCGGCACGACTTTAGGTCGCTTAATTTCAGCCTAGCGGGCTAGGAATTCACACAGACAATCCTTGGGAATCCAGCTTTCAGGGGAGGCCACTTCCAAGCCTCTCAGAAATCGTGGGGCCTATCGGCGAGCGTCAAAGCACTCGGTTTCGCTCCAGTAGTAGGCCTTTATTGACTAAATTGTAACATGACGACCTATGTGACTTTGGCAAGACTTTTTAGCGCTCACTTTTGAGCTAGTGGGCTAAGATTTGAGACAAAAGATCGGTGGGAATACAGCTTTCAGGGGAGGCCTCCCCCGAGTCTCTAGACAGCCGTGGGGCCGAACGGCGAGCGTCAAAGCACTTGGTTTCTCTCCAGTAGTCGGCCTTTATTGACTAAATTGTAACATGACGACCTATGTGACTTTGGCAGGACATTTTAGCGCCTAGTTTTGAGCTAGTGGGCTAAGATTTGAAACAAACGATCGGTGGGAATCCAGCTTTCAGGGGAGTCCTCCCCCGAGTCTCTGGACGGCTGTGGGGCCGAGCGGCGAGCGTTAAAGCACTCAGTTTCGGTCCAGTAGGAGGCCTTTATTGACTAAATTGTAACATGACGACCTATGTGATTTTGGCAGGACTTTTTAGCGCCTACTTTTCAGCTACTGGGCGAAGATTTGAAACAAACGATCGGTGGGAATCCAGCTTTCAGGGGAGGCCTCTGCCAAGCCTCTCGAGTTTCGTGGGCCCGAACGGCGAGCGTCAAAGCACTCTGTTTCGCTCCAGTAGGAGGCCTTTATTGACTAAATTGTAACATGACAACCTATGTGACTTTGGCAGGACTTTTTAGCGCCTACTTTTCAGCTACTGGGCTAAGATTTGAAACAAACGATCGGTGGGAATCCAGCTTTCAGGGGAGGCCTCCCCCGAGTCTCTGGACGGCTGTGGGGCCGAGCGGCGAGCGTTTAAGCACTCAGTTTTGGTCCAGTAGGAGGCCTTTATTGGCTAAATTGTAACATGACGACCTATGTGATTTTGGCAGGACTTTTTAGCGCCTACTTTTCAGCTACTGGGCTAAGATTTGAAACAAACGATCGGTGGGAATCCAGCTTTCAGGGGAGGCCTCTTCCAAGCCTCTCGGAGGTCGTGGGCCCGAACGGCGAGCGTCAAAGCACTCGGTTTCGCTCCAGTAGTAGGCCTTTATTGACTAAATTGTAACATGAGAACCTATGTGACTTTGGCAGGACATTTTAGCGCTTACTTTTGACCTAGTGCGCTAAGATTTGAAACAAACGATCGGTGGGAATCCAGCTTTCAGGGGAGTCCTCCCCCGAGTCTCTGGACGGCTGTGGGGCCGAGCGGCGAGCTTTAAAGCACTCAGTTTCGCTCGAGTACCATGACGACCGATTTGACTTCGGCACGACTTTAGGTCGCTTAATTTCAGCCTAGCGGGCTAGGAATTCACACAGTCAATCCTTCGGAATCCAGCTTTCAGATGAGGTCTCTTCCAAGTCTCTCGGAGGTCGTGGGGCCGAACGGCGAGCGTTAAAGCACTCAGTTTCGGTCCAGTAGGAGGCCTTTGTTGACTAAATTGTAACATGAGGACCTCTGGGAATTTGGCGCGACTTTTAGGGTTCTTAATTTCGAACTCGTGGGGAGTGCATGTGATGACCTGCAAAGTGCACTTTATTCATCTTATAAAACCATTAAAGTAAGACAAGAACACACGGGATGTATCTTATCTTTTCATATTTCAGTCTGGTTGGCCTTCTATCAAAAATAATTGATAATAGAACATACTAAAATACTCAAATTTCTTGGTGTTTTAATCTCACAGCAAAAATACAATTTATTGGATTTAGTTTGTCGTTTTAATAGGTTTATATTATCTCATGTCCTCGACGGAGGAGCAGATGTTAGGTCACGTTTCCTTAAAGCTGACATGATCGTTTTTTGAAAGACGCTATTGTTAAAAAAATGGACATTTAAGAGTTTACTTCTGAGTTCAGTTGAACTCTGTTGTTAACCAAAACAGGAGCACCTCCCGTCTACCACGTCAAGAGCCTCTCAGATGAATTAAGTCCACCAGTTGGGCAAATTAATGCCTCCCTCAAATTGACTCACATGACGGTGATTCAGCCTCCAGGAGAACTCTGTTGCGAACCGAAACAGCAGCATCTACCTTGCCGTGTAAACAGTCTCTTGGATTCATGAAATTGTTGACTTGGCTCACGCTTCCCTCCAATAGACACCCCACGACCACCGTAACACTATTTTTCAGATCGCAGATGTCGCAAACCAAACCAGCAGCACCTATGGAAGAGTTTCTCAGATTAATTAATAGTGCAGAGTCTATCATCATCAGTCTTATTTTGCTTCAAACTCCACTTTTACTTGCCACACAAGGCAATACTCTTCCTCCCTCTCCCATCTGCAGTTGAGTAAATGATGACGTTTTAGCCCCTCCCCCTTACAAAAAAAAAAAAGGTGCACGTGAACTTTGTTGGAGTGCAAAAGTCAAGAGGAAATCTTCTCCGGTTTTGGGGGGCGGTCCTTGCAGGAAACAACTTCCCTCCTCCTCCTTGCACACTCCTCCACATCTGCCCCCTCCTTCCTCACTCTCGTCTTCCTCCTCTTCCTCGCGCGAGCAAATTGCAGAGTGCCGCTCAGCCTCGACCGCGCGGCTGCCGCTTGACGCCGGGGGTCCCTGCAGAGAAGCGCCCGCCCGCCTCCATGTGCGTGTCCGCTGCGTGCTGAGATCGCGGCGAGCTGCATTGTGCGGCTTGGTGGTGGAGCTCCGGAGACGGAGGAGTCGAAAGTGCGATTTTGAAGTGTTTGACAGCGCCGAGGGTTTCGTGTGGCGTTCAGGTACCCAATTAGTTGTTGTTTTGTGTTTGTTCGTTTGTTTTGTCATTTGTATGGATTCAACATTTTAAGCCAGAAATCATGAGTTTATAGTTGTTTGGTGGAATGATACGTTCAAGTAAGATTTGTAATATATGGAATTGATTTATATGGACCGTAATACTAGTTTTTCCCCATTTATCAAGTTTCTCAGCTTCTTAAAAGCTGCGTATGGAACTATTTCCGACAGAAATCATGCTGTATTTGCAGATTCTAAGGCATAAATCCTGACTTTATAGTTGTATCTTGGAATGATATGTTTAAGTAACCAATTAGATTCAAGATGCACCTGAATTAGGTGAAAAATAACTTTTTTTCGGGAAGATTTGTGGAATCACACTGCATTATTTAGATGCATTGAAAGACTAGTTTTTCCCATTTATCAAGTTTCCCCATAAGAATTCAGCTTCTTAAAACTGTATATATAACAATTTTCTACAGAAAACATGCTCTATTTTCATATTTTAAGGCAGAAATTCCATGTATATTCCTTTATACTGAAAAAAATTGCATCTTTTGTGTCGTTTACTGCAGGAATCCTGCTGCGCTTTATACATTACTAGAGCATAGTTGTGTGCAGCAATCCCGAGTTTTAATAATGAAGCTACAGTTGAAAGTAACATTGCAATTGTATGATGCGTTCAAGTACCTCATTTGTGTTCAAGCTGAGCCTGGAGCAGGAGAAAAGACATATTCCAGTTATTTACAACTTAAATCCTGTTGCGGTTTAACTTTTTAAGGCAGTGATTCTCAAATTTTTTCACAAAGTTGTACCTCAAAAAACAAACAAACACTTAACAAACCACCATAATCATAACCACCATAATCACCAACATTAAAACACGGAGGCATCCAAACATTTGATTTTTTTTTCCCATTAGCCACAGTAACATGCAGAGTTTGAACATTAACACTGTGCTTTAAAATAGAGGGAAAAAATGACTTAAGTAATTTCATTAAAATGTATTGCACGTACAAGTTAAATAAAAGTTTCACCTAAATTAATGTTTAAAAGCAAATATTTCTGAATGGTTAAAGGCAAAAATATTGTACCTAAAAGGGAAATACAACCGAACTGTACTTATGTACTGTACTGGATGAAGAAAAAGAAAAGTTGAAGCCCATGTAACATTTATGCACAATGTGAACAATGAATTCAGTGATCTGTTTGGGTACCACTAGAGGGAGCCAGCATACCACAAGTGGTACTGATACCACACTTTGAGAGTCAGTGTGTCAAGGCAGAGTTGTGTGCAGAAATGCTGCACTCACATTTTTTTTAAGGGTATAAATATGATGCGTTCAAGAACACAATTAGTTGTCTTGCATCTGAACTAAGAAATGATTTCTTTGACTCCAATCAAGTATTAACTAAGATTTTGCAATTTTTTTTTTTCACAATGTGCAATTAAAAGACATAACTCCCACATGCAGTGTATTCATTTGCATGTATTTACATGATACATTGTGACTCTGAACCTACATAAATGTATGACTGCCTCATGTTATTACAAATACACAAAAAATTGATAGATAGCTACTTTTGAATTCAGAAGTGACATAAAAGTTTGTTTGTTTTTCAACTTTCGGCCTTTATTGACTAAATTGTAACATGACATGACAACCTATGTTGTCACGTTTGTTTCAAATCTTAGCCCATATATTTTAGCACCTACTTTTGAGTTAGTGGGCTAAGATTTGAAACAAACGATCGGTGGGAATCCAGCTTTCAGGGGAGGCCTCTTTCAAGACTCTCAGAGGTCGTGGGGCCTAACGGCGAGCGTCAAAGCAATCGGTTTCGCTCCAGTAGTAGGCCTTTATTGACTAAATTGTAACATGACGACCTATGTGACTTTGGCAGGGTTTTTTTGCGCCTACTTTTCAGCTACTGGGCTAAGATTTGAAACAAACGATCGGTGGGAATCCAGCTTTCAGGGGAGGCCTCTTCCGAGCCTCTCTGAGGTCGTGGGGCCGAACGGCGAGCGTCAAAGCACTCGGTTTCGCTCCAGTAGTAGGCCTTTATTGACTAAATTGTAACAAGACATGACAACCTATGTTGTCACGTTTGTTTCAAATCTTAGCCCATATATTTTAGCGCTTACTTTTGAGCTAGTGCGCTAAGATTTGAAACAAACGATCGGTGGGAATCCAGCTTTCAGGGGAGGCCTCTTCCAAGCCTCTCGGAGGTCGTGGGGCCGAACGGCGAGCGTCAAAGCACTCGATTTCGCTCCAGTAGTCGGCCTTTATTGACTCAATTGTAACATGACGACCTATGTGATTTTGGCAGGACTTTTTAGCGCCTACTTTTCAGCTACTGGGCTAAGATTTGAAACAAACGATCAATCATAAATCCTGACTTTATAGTTGTATCTTGGAATGATATGTTTAAGTAACCAATTAGATTCAAGATGCACCTGAATTAGGTGAAAAAGAAAGTTTCACCTAAATTAATGTTTAAAAGCAAATATTTCTGAATGGTTAAAGGCAAAAATATTGTACCTAAAAGGGAAATACAACCGAACTATACTTATGTACTGTACTGGATGAAGAAAAAGAAAAGTTGAAGCCCATGTAACATTTATGCACAATGTGAACAATGAATTCAGTGATCTGTTTGGGTACCACTAGAGGGAGCCAGCATACCACAAGTGGTACTCATACCACACTATGAGAGTCAGTGTTTCAAGGCAGAGTTGTGTGCAGAAATGCTGCACTCACATTTTTTTTAAGGGTATAAATATGATGCGTTCAAGAACACAATTAGTTGTCTTGCATCTGAACTAAGAAATTATTTCTTTGACTCCAATCAAGTATTAACTAAGATTTTGCAATTTTTTTTTTGCACAATGTGCAATTAAAAGACATAACTCCCACATGCAGTGTATTCATTTGCATGTATTTACATGATACATTGTGACTCTGAACCTACATAAATGTATGACTGCCTCATGTTATTACAAACAAACTTTTATGTCACTTCTGAATTCAAAAGTAGCTATCTATCAATTTTTTGTGTGTTTGTTTTTCAAACTTTCGGCCTTTATTGACTAAATTGTAACATGACGACCTATGTGATTTTGGCAGGACTTTTTAGCGCCTACTTTTCAGCTACTGGGCTAAGATTTGAAACAAACGATCGGTGGGAATCCAGCTTTCAGGGGAGGCCTCTTCCAAGCCTCTCGGAGGTCGTGGGGCCGAACGGCGAGCGTCAAAGCACTCGATTTCGCTCCAGTAGTCGGCCTTTATTGACTCAATTGTAACATGACGACCTATGTGACTTTGGCAGGACTTTTTAGCGCCTACTTTTCAGCTACTGGGCTAAGATTTGAAACAAACGATCGGTGGGAATCCAGCTTTCAGGGGAGGCCTCCCCTGAGTCTCTGGACGGTTGTGGGGCCGAGCGGCGAGCATTAAAGCACTCAGTTTCGGTCCAGTAGGAGGCCTTTATTGACTAAATTGTAACATGACGACCTATGTGATTTTGGCAGGACTTTTTACCGCCTACTTTTCAGCTACTGGGCTAAGATTTGAAACAAACGATCGGTGGGAATCCAGCTTTCAGGGGAGTCCTCCCCCGAGTCTCTGGACGGCTGTGGGGCCGAGCGGAGAGCGTTAAAGCACTCAGTTTCGCTCGAGTACCATGACGACCGATTTGACTTCGGCACGACTTTAGATCGCTTAATTTCAGCCTAGCGGACTAGGAATTCACACAGACAATCCTTGGGAATCCAGCTTTCAGGGGAGGACTCTTCCAAGCCTCTCGGAGGTCGAGGGGCCGAACGGCGAGCGTTAAAGCACTCAGTTTCGGTCCAGTAGGAGGCCTTTATTGACTAAATTGTAACATGACTACCTATGTGACTTTGGCAAGACTTTTTAGCGCCTACCTTTGAGCTAGTGGGCTAAGATTTGAGACAAACGATCGGTGGGAATCCAGCTTTTAGGGGAGGCCTCTTCCAAGCCTCTCGGAGGTCGTGGGCCCGAACGGCGAGCGTCAAAGCACTCGGTTTCGCTCGAGTACCATGACGACCGATTTGACTTCGGCACGACTTTAGGTCGCTTAATTTCAGCCTAGCGGGCTAGGAATTCACACAGACAATCGTTGGGAATCCAGCTTTAAGGGGAGGCCACTTCCAAGCCTCTCAGAGGTTGTGGGGCCTAACGGCGAGCGTCAAAGCACTCGGTTTCGCTCCACTAGTAGACCTTTATTGACTAAATTGTAACATGACAACCGATGTGACTTTGGCAGGACTTTTTTGCGCCTACTTTTTAGCTACTGGGCTAAGATTTGAAACAAACGATCGGTGGGAATCCAGCTTTCAGGGGAGGCCTCCTCCGAGCCTCTCGGTGGTCGTGGGGTCGAGCGGCGAGCGTTAAAGCACTCAGTTTCGCTCGAGTACCATGACGACCGATTTGACTTCGGCACGACTTTAGGTCGCCTAATTTCTGCCTAGCGGGCTAGGAATTTACACAGACAAGCCTTGGGAATCCAGCTTTCAGGGGAGGCCACTTCCAAGCCTCTCAGAGGTTGTGGGGCCTAACGGCGAGCGTCAAAGCACTCGTTTTCGCTCCAGTAGTAGGCCTTTATTGACTAAATTGTAACATGACGACCTATGTGACTTTGGCATGACTTTTTATCGCCTACTGTTGAGCTAGTGGGCTAAGATTTGAATCAAACAGTCGGTCCGAATCCAGCTTTCAGGGGACGCCTCCCCCGAGTCTCTGGACGGCTGTGGGGCAGAGTGGCGAGCGTTAAAGCACTCAGTTTCGGTCCAGGAGTAGGCCTTTATTGACTAAATTGTAACATGACGACCTATGTGATTTTGGCAGGACTTTTTAGCGCTTACTCTTGAGCTAGTGGGCTAAGATTTGAAACACATTATCGGTGGGAATCCAGCTTTCAGGGGAGTCCTCCCCCGAGTCTCTGGACGGCTGTGGGGCCTAGCGGCGAGCGTTAAAGCACTCAGTTTCGCTCGAGTACCATGACGACCGATTTGACTTCGGCACGACTTTAGGTCGCTTAATTTCAGCCTAGCGGGCTAGGAATTCACACAGACAATCCTTGGGAATCCAGCTTTAAGGGGAGGCCACTTCCAAGCCTCTCAGAGGTTGTGGGGCCTAACGGCGAGCGTCAAAGCACTCGGTTTCGCTCCACTAGTAGACCTTTATTGACTAAATTGTAACATGACAACCGATGTGACTTTGGCAGGACTTTTTTGCGCCTACTTTTTAGCTACTGGGCTAAGATTTGAAACAAACGATCGGTGGGAATCCAGCTTTCAGGGGAGGCCTCCTCCGAGCCTCTCGGTGGTCGTGGGGTCGAGCGGCGAGCGTTAAAGCACTCAGTTTCGCTCGAGTACCATGACGACCGATTTGACTTCGGCACGACTTTAGGTCGCCTAATTTCTGCCTAGCGGGCTAGGAATTTACACAGACAAGCCTTGGGAATCCAGCTTTCAGGGGAGGCCACTTCCAAGCCTCTCAGAGGTTGTGGGGCCTAACGGCGAGCGTCAAAGCACTCGTTTTCGCTCCAGTAGTAGGCCTTTATTGACTAAATTGTAACATGACGACCTATGTGACTTTGGCATGACTTTTTATCGCCTACTGTTGAGCTAGTGGGCTAAGATTTGAATCAAACAGTCGGTCCGAATCCAGCTTTCAGGGGACGCCTCCCCCGAGTCTCTGGACGGCTGTGGGGCAGAGTGGCGAGCGTTAAAGCACTCAGTTTCGGTCCAGTAGTAGGCCTTTATTGACTAAATTGTAACATGACGACCTATGTGATTTTGGCAGGACTTTTTAGCGCTTACTCTTGAGCTAGTGGGCTAAGATTTGAAACACATTATCGGTGGGAATCCAGCTTTCAGGGGAGTCCTCCCCCGAGTCTCTGGACGGCTGTGGGGCCTAGCGGCGAGCGTTAAAGCACTCAGTTTCGCTCGAGTACCATGACGACCGATTTGACTTCGGCACGACTTTAGGTCGCTTAATTTCAGCCTAACGGGCTAGGAATTCACACAGACAATCCTTGGGAATCCAGCTTTCAGGGGAAGGCCTCCCGCGAGTCTCTGGACAGCTGTGGGGTCGAACGGCGAGCGTCAAAGCACTCGGTTTCGCTCCAGTAGTAGGCCTTTATTGACTAAATTGTAACATGACGACCTATGTGATTTTGGCATTACTTTTTTCGCGCTTACTTTTGAGCTAGTGGGCTAAGATTTGAAACAAACAGATCGGTGGGAATCCAGCTTTCAGGGGAGGCCTCTTCCAAGCCTCTCGGAGGTCGTGGGCCCAAACGGCGAGCGTCAAAGCACTCGGTTTCGCTCGAGTACCATGACGACCGATTTGACTTCGGCACGACTTTAGGTCGCTTAATTTCAGCCTAGCGGGCTAGGAATTCACACAGACAATCCTTGGGAATCCAGCTTTCAGGGGAGGCCACTTCCAAGCCTCTCAGAGGTTGTGGGGCCTAACGGCGAGCGTCAAAGCACTCGGTTTCGCTCCAGTAGTAGACCTTTATTGACTAAATTGTAACATGACAACCGATGTGACTTTGGCAGGACTTTTTTGCGCCTACTTTTTAGCTACTGGGCTAAGATTTGAAACAAACGATCGGTGGGAATCCAGCTTTCAGGGGAGGCCTCTTCCGAGCCTCTCGGAGGTCGTGGGGTCGAGCGGCGAGCGTTAAAGCACTCAGTTCCGCTCGAGTACCATGACGACCGATTTGACTTCGGCACGACTTTAGGTCGCTTAATTTCTGCCTAGCGGGCTAGG
>NW_026904137.1:0-106629 GCF_024500275.1 Phycodurus eques | reverse complement strand
ACTTTGGCAGGACTTTTTAGCGCCTACTTTTGAGCTAGTGGGCTAAGATTTGAAACAAACGATCGGTGGGAATCCAGCTTTCAGGGGAGGCCTCCCCCAAGTCTCTGGACGGCTGTGGGACCGAGTGGCGAGCGTTAAAGCACTCAGTTTCGCTCTAATACCATTACGACCGATTTGACTTCGGCACGACTTTAGGTGACTTAATTTCAGCCTAGCGGGCTAGGAATTCACACATACAATCCTTGGGAATCCAGCTTTCAGGGGAGGCCTCTTCCAAGCCTCTCAGAGGTCGTGGGGCCGAACGGCGAGCGTCAAAGCACTCGGTTTCGCTCCAGTAGTAGGCCTTTATTGACTAAATTGTAACATGACGACCTATGTGACTTTGGCAGGACTTTTTAGCGCTCACTTTTGAGCTAGTGGGCTAAGATTTGAAACAAACGATCGGTGGGAATCCAGCTTTCAGGGGACGCCACCCCCGAGTCTCTGGACGGCTGTGGGACCGAGTGGCGAGTTTTAAAGCACTCGGTTTCGCTCCAGTAGTAGGTCTTTATTCACTAAATTGTAACATGACGACCTATGTGACTTTGGCAGGACTTTTTAGCGCTTACTTTTGAGCTAGTGGGCTAAGATTTTGAACAAACGATCGATGGGAATCCAGCTTTCAGGGGAGGCCTCCCCCGAGTCTCTGGACGGCTGTGGGGCCGAGCGGCAAGCGTTAAAGCACTCAGTTTCGCTCGAGTACCATGATGACCGATTTGACTTCGGCACAACTTTAGGGGAGGCCTCCCCCAAGTCTCTGGACGGCTGTGGGGCCGAACGGCGAGCGTCGAAGCACTCGGTTTCGCTCCAGTAGTAGGCCTTTATTGACTAAATTGTAACATGACAACCTATGTGACTTTGGCAGGACTTTTTAGCGCTTACTTTTGATCTAGTGGACTAAGATTTGAAACAAACGATCGGTGGGAATTCAGCTTTCAGGGGAGGCCTCCCCCAAGTCTCTGGACGGCTGTGGGGCCGAACGGCGAGCTTCAAAGCACTCGGTTTCTCCCCAGTAGTAGGCCTTTATTGACTAAATTGTAACATGATGATCTATGTGACTTTGGCAGGACATTTTAGCGCGTACTTTTGAACGAGTGGGCTAAGATTTGAAAAAAACGATCGGTGGGAAACCAGCTTTCAGGGGAGGCCTCCCCCGAGTCTCTGGACAGCTGTGGGGCCGAACGGCGAGCGTTACAGCACTCTGTTTCGGTCCAGTAATAGGCCTTTATTGACTAAATTGTAACATGACGACCTATGTGATTTTGGCAGGACTTTTTAGCGCTTACGTTTGAGCTAGTGGGCTAAGATTTAAAACAAACGATCGCTGGGAATCCAGCTTTCAGGGGAGGCCTCTTCCAATCTCTCAGAGGTCGTGGGGCCGAACGGCGAGCGTTAAAGCACTCGGTTTCTCCCCAGTAGTAGGCCTTTATTGACTAAATTGTAACATGACGATCTATGTGACTTTGGCAGGACTTTTTAGCGCCTACTTTTGAGCTAGTGGGCTAAGATTTTAAACAAACGATCGGTGGGAATCCAGCTTTCAGGGGAGGCCTCCCCCAAGTCTCTGGACGGCTGTGGGACCGAGTGGCGAGCGTTAAAGCACTCTGTTTTGGTCCAGTAATAGGCCTTTATTGACTAAATTGTAACCTGACGACCTATGTGATTTTGGCAGGACTTTTTAGCGCTTACGTTTGAGCTTGTGGGCTAAGATTTAAAACAAACGATCGGTGGGAATCCAGCTTTCAGGGGAGGCCTCTTCCAAGCCTCTCAGAGGTCGTGGGGCCGAACGGCGAGCGTTAAAGCACTCAGTTTCGGTCCAGTAGTAGGCCTTCTTTGACTAAATTGTAACATGACGACCTATGTGACTTTGGCAGGACTTTTTAGCGCCTACTTTTGAACTAGTGGGCTAAGATTTGAAACAAACGATCGGTGGGAAACCAGCTTTCAGGGGAGGCCTCCCCCGAGTCTCTGGACAGCTGTGGGGCCGAGCGGCGAGCGTTAAAGCACTCTGTTTCGGTCCAGTAATAGGCCTTTATTGAGTAAATTGTAACATGACGACCTATGTGATTTTGGCAGGACTTTTTAGCGCTTACGTTTGAGCTAGTGGGCTAAGATTTGAAACAAACGATCGGTGGGAATCCAGCTTTCAGTGGAGGCCTCTTCCGAGGCTCTCAGAGGTCGTGGGGCCGAACGGCGAGCGTCAAAGCACTCGGTTTCGCTCCAGTAGTAGGCCTTTATTGACTAAATTGTAACATGACGACCTATGTGACTTTGGCAGGACTTTTTAGCGCTTACTTTTGAGCTAGTGGGCTAAGATTTGAAACAAACGATCGGTGGGAATCCAGCTTTCAGGGGAGGCCTCCCCCGAGTCTCTGGACCGCTGTGGGGCCGAGCGGCAAGCGTTAAAGCACTCGGTTTCGCTCCAGTAGTAGGCCTTTATTCACTAAATTGTAACATGACGTCCTATGTGACTTTGGCAGGACTTTTTAGCGCTTACTTTTGAGCTAGTGGGCTAAGATTTGAAACAAACGATCGGTGGGAATCCAGCTTTCAGGGGAGGCCTCCCCCGAGTCTCTGGACGGCTGTGGGGCCGAGCGGCAAGCGTTAAAGCACTCAGTTTCGCTCGAGTACCATGATGACCGATTTGACTTCGGCACAACTTTAGGTCGCTTAATTTCAGCCGAGCGGGCTAGGACTTCAAACAGACAAGCGTTGGGACTCCAGCTTTCAAGGGAGGCCTCTTCCAAGCCTCTCGGAGGTCGTGGGGCCGAACGGCGAGCGTCGAAGCACTCGGTTTCGCTCCAGTAGTAGGCCATTCTTGACTAAATTGTAACATGACAACCTATGTGACTTTGGCAGTTCTTTTTAGCGCTTAATTTTGAGCTAGTGGGCTAAGATTTGAAACAAACGATCGGTGTGAATCCAGCTTTCAGGGGAGGCCTCCCCCGAGTCTCTGGACGGCTGTAGGGCCGAGCGGCAAGCGTTAAAGCACTCAGTTTCGCTCGAGTACCATGACGACCGATTTGACTTCGGCATGACTTTAGGTCGCTTAATTTCAGCCTAGTGGGCTAGGAATTCACACAGACAATCCTTGGGAATCCAGCTTTCAGGGGAGGCCACTTCCAAGCCTCTCAGAGGTCGTGGGGCCTATCGGCGAGCGTCAAAGCACTCGGTTTCGCTCCAGTAGTAGGCCTTTATTGACTAAATTGTAACATGACGACCTATGTGACTTTGGCAAGACTTTTTAGCGCTCACTTTTGAGCTAGTGGGCTAAGATTTGAAACAAACGATCGGTGGGAATCCAGCTTTCAGGGGAAGCCTCCCCCGAGTCTCTGGACGGCTGTGGGCCCGAACGGCGAGCGTCAAAGCACTCAGTTTCGCTCCAGTAGTAGGCCTTTATTGAGTAAATTGTAACATGACAACCTATGTGACTTTGGCAGGACTTTTTAGCGGTTACTTTTGACCTAGTGCGCTAAGATTTCAAACAAACGATCGGTGGGAATCCAGCTTTCAGGGGAGTCCTACCCCGAGTCTCTGGATGGCTGTGGGGCCGAGCGGCGAGCGTTAAAGCACTCAGTTTCGCTCGAGTACCATGACGACCGATTTGACTTCGGCACGGCTTTAGGTCGCTTAATTTCAGCCTAGCGGGCTAGGAATTCACACAGACAATCCTTGGGAATCCAGCTTTCAGGGGAGGCCACTTCCAAGCCTCTCAGAGGTCGTGGGGACTATCGGCGAGCGTCAAAGCACTCGGTTTCGCTCCAGTAGTAGGCCTTTATTGACTAAATTGTAACATGACGACCTATGTGACTTTGGCAAGACTTTTTAGCGCTCACTTTTGAGCTAGTGGGCTAAGATTTGAAACAAACGATCGGTGGGAATACAGCTTTCAGGGGAGGCCTCCCCCGAGTCTCTGGACAGCTGTGGGGCCGAACGGCGAGCGTCAAAGCACTTGGTTTCTCTCCAGTAGTAGGCCTTTATTGACTAAATTGTAACATGACGACCTATGTGACTTTGGCAAGACTTTTTAGCGCTCACTTTTGAGCTAGTGGGCTAAGATTTGAAACAAACGATCGGTGGGAATACAGCTTTCAGGGGAGGCCTCCCCCGAGTCTCTGGACAGCTGTGGGGCCGAACGGCGAGCGTCAAAGCACTTGGTTTCTCTCCAGTAGTAGGCCTTTATTGACTAAATTGTAACATGACGACCTATGTGATTTTTGGCAGGACTTTTTAGCGCCTACTTTTCAGCAACTGGGCTAAGATTTGAAACAAATGATCGGTGGGAATCCAGCTTTCAGGGGATACCTCCCCCGAGACTCGGGACGGCTGTGGGGCCGAATGGCGAGCGTCAAAGCACTCGGTTTCTCTCCAGTAGTAGGCCTTTATTGACTAAATTGTAACATGACGACCGATGTGATTTTGGCAGGACTTTTTAGCGCTTACTTTTGAGCTAGTGGGCTAAAATTTGAAACACATTATCGGTGTGAATCCAGCTTTCAGGGGAGGCCTCCCCCGAGTCTCTGGACGGCTGTGGGGCCGAGCGGCGAGCGTTAAAGCACTCAGTTTCGCTCGAGTACCATGACGACCAATTTTACTTCGGCACGACTTTAGGTCGCTTAATTTCTACCTAGCGGGCTAGGAATTTACACAGACAAGCCTTGGGAATCCAGCTTTCAAGGGAGGCCTCTTCCAAGCCTCTCGGAGGTCGTGGGGCCGAACGGCGAGCGTCAAAGCACTCGTTTTCAGTCCAGTAGTAGGCCTTTATTGACTAAATTGTAACATGACGACCTATGTGATTTTGGCAGGACATTTTAGCGCCTACTTTTGAGCTAGTGGGCTAAGATTTGAAACAAACGATCGGTGGGAATCCAGCTTTCAGGGGACGCCTCCCTTGAGTCTCTGGACGGCTGTGGGGCCGAGCGGCGAGAATTAAAGCACTCAGTTTCGGTCCAGTAGGAGGCCTTTATTGACTAAATTGTAACATGACGACCTATGTGACTTTGGCAGGACATTTTAGCGCGTACTTTTGAACGAGTGGGCTAAGATTTGAAAAAAACGATCGGTGGGAAACCAGCTTTCAGGGGAGGCCTCCCCCGAGTCTCTGGACAGCTGTGGGGCCGAACGGCGAGCGTTACAGCACTCTGTTTCGGTCCAGTAATAGGCCTTTATTGACTAAATTGTAACATGACGACCTATGTGATTTTGGCAGGACTTTTTAGCGCTTACGTTTGAGCTAGTGGGCTAAGATTTAAAACAAACGATCGCTGGGAATCCAGCTTTCAGGGGAGGCCTCTTCCAAGCCTCTCAGAGGTCGTGGGGCCGAACGGCGAGCGTTAAAGCACTCGGTTTCTCCCCAGTAGTAGGCCTTTATTGACTAAATTGTAACATGACGATCTATGTGACTTTGGCAGGACTTTTTAGCGCCTACTTTTGAGCTAGTGGGCTAAGATTTAAAACAAACGATCGGTGGGAATCCAGCTTTCAGGGGAGGCCTCCCCCAAGTCTCTGGACGGCTGTGGGACCGAGTGGCGAGCGTTAAAGCACTCTGTTTCGGTCCAGTAATAGGCCTTTATTGACTAAATTGTAACCTGACGACCTATGTGATTTTGGCAGGACTTTTTAGCGCTTACGTTTGAGCTTGTGGGCTAAGATTTAAAACAAACGATCGGTGGGAATCCAGCTTTCAGGGGAGGCCTCTTCCAAGCCTCTCAGAGGTCGTGGGGCCGAACGGCGAGCGTTAAAGCACTCAGTTTCGGTCCAGTAGTAGGCCTTCTTTGACTAAATTGTAACATGACGACCTATGTGACTTTGGCAGGACTTTTTAGCGCCTACTTTTGAACTAGTGGGCTAAGATTTGAAACAAACGATCGGTGGGAAACCAGCTTTCAGGGGAGGCCTCCCCCGAGTCTCTGGACAGCTGTGGGGCCGAGCGGCGAGCGTTAAAGCACTCTGTTTCGGTCCAGTAATAGGCCTTTATTGAGTAAATTGTAACATGACGACCTATGTGATTTTGGCAGGACTTTTTAGCGCTTACGTTTGAGCTAGTGGGCTAAGATTTGAAACAAACGATCGGTGGGAATCCAGCTTTCAGGGGAGGCCTCCCCGAAGTCTCTGGACGGCTGTGGGACCGAGTGGCGAGTGTTAAAGCAATCAGTTTCGCTCGAATAACATTACGACCGATTTGACTTCGGCACGACTTTAGGTCACTTAATTTCAGCCTAGCGGGCTAGGAATTCACACAGACAATCCTTGGGAATCCAGCTTTCAGTGGAGGCCTCTTCCGAGGCTCTCAGAGGTCGTGGGGCCGAACGGCGAGCGTCAAAGCACTCGGTTTCGCTCCAGTAGTAGGCCTTTATTGACTAAATTGTAACATGACGACCTATGTGACTTTGGCAGGACTTTTTAGCGCTTACTTTTGAGCTAGTGGGCTAAGATTTGAAACAAACGATCGGTGGGAATCCAGCTTTCAGGGGAGGCCTCCCCCGAGTCTCTGGACCGCTGTGGGGCCGAGCGGCAAGCGTTAAAGCACTCGGTTTCACTCCAGTAGTAGGCCTTTATTCACTAAATTGTAACATGACGTCCTATGTGACTTTGGCAGGACTTTTTAGCGCTTACTTTTGAGCTAGTGGACTAAGATTTGAAACAAACGATCGGTGGGAATCCAGCTTTCAGGGGAGGCCTCCCCCGAGTCTCTGGACGGCTGTGGGGCCGAGCGGCAAGCGTTAAAGCACTCAGTTTCGCTCGAGTACCATGATGACCGATTTGACTTCGGCACAACTTTAGGTCGCTTAATTTCAGCCGAGCGGGCTAGGACTTCAAACAGACAAGCGTTGGGACTCCAGCTTTCAAGGGAGGCCTCTTCCAAGCCTCTCGGAGGTCGTGGGGCCGAACGGCGAGCGTCGAAGCACTCGGTTTCGCTCCAGTAGTAGGCCATTCTTGACTAAATTGTAACATGACAACCTATGTGACTTTGGCAGTTCTTTTTAGCGCTTAATTTGGAGCTAGTGGGCTAAGATTTGAAACAAACGATCGGTGTGAATCCAGCTTTCAGGGGAGGCCTCCCCCGAGTCTCTGGACTGCTGTAGGGCCGAGCGGCAAGCGTTAAAGCACTCAGTTTCGCTCGAGTACCATGACGACCGATTTGACTTCGGCATGACTTTAGGTCGCTTAATTTCAGCCTAGTGGGCTAGGAATTCACACAGACAATCCTTGGGAATCCAGCTTTCAGGGGAGGCCACTTCCAAGCCTCTCAGAGGTCGTGGGGCCTATCGGCGAGCGTCAAAGCACTCGGTTTCGCTCCAGTAGTAGGCCTTTATTGACTAAATTGTAACATGACGACCTATGTGACTTTGGCAAGACTTTTTAGCGCTCACTTTTGAGCTAGTGGGCTAAGATTTGAAACAAACGATCGGTGGGAATCCAGCTTTCAGGGGAAGCCTCCCCCGAGTCTCTGGACGGCTGTGGGCCCGAACGGCGAGCGTCAAAGCACTCAGTTTCGCTCCAGTAGTAGGCCTTTATTGAGTAAATTGTAACATGACGACCTATGTGACTTTGGCAGGACATTTTAGCGCGTACTTTTGAACGAGTGGGCTAAGATTTGAAAAAAACGATCGGTGGGAAACCAGCTTTCAGGGGAGGCCTCCCCCGAGTCTCTGGACAGCTGTGGGGCCGAACGGCGAGCGTTACAGCACTCTGTTTCGGTCCAGTAATAGGCCTTTATTGACTAAATTGTAACATGACGACCTATGTGATTTTGGCAGGACTTTTTAGCGCTTACGTTTGAGCTAGTGGGCTAAGATTTAAAACAAACGATCGCTGGGAATCCAGCTTTCAGGGGAGGCCTCTTCCAAGCCTCTCAGAGGTCGTGGGGCCGAACGGCGAGCGTTAAAGCACTCGGTTTCTCCCCAGTAGTAGGCCTTTATTGACTAAATTGTAACATGACGATCTATGTGACTTTGGCAGGACTTTTTAGCGCCTACTTTTGAGCTAGTGGGCTAAGATTTAAAACAAACGATCGGTGGGAATCCAGCTTTCAGGGGAGGCCTCCCCCAAGTCTCTGGACGGCTGTGGGACCGAGTGGCGAGCGTTAAAGCACTCTGTTTCGGTCCAGTAATAGGCCTTTATTGACTAAATTGTAACCTGACGACCTATGTGATTTTGGCAGGACTTTTTAGCGCTTACGTTTGAGCTTGTGGGCTAAGATTTAAAACAAACGATCGGTGGGAATCCAGCTTTCAGGGGAGGCCTCTTCCAAGCCTCTCAGAGGTCGTGGGGCCGAACGGCGAGCGTTAAAGCACTCAGTTTCGGTCCAGTAGTAGGCCTTCTTTGACTAAATTGTAACATGACGACCTATGTGACTTTGGCAGGACTTTTTAGCGCCTACTTTTGAACTAGTGGGCTAAGATTTGAAACAAACGATCGGTGGGAAACCAGCTTTCAGGGGAGGCCTCCCCCGAGTCTCTGGACAGCTGTGGGGCCGAGCGGCGAGCGTTAAAGCACTCTGTTTCGGTCCAGTAATAGGCCTTTATTGAGTAAATTGTAACATGACGACCTATGTGATTTTGGCAGGACTTTTTAGCGCTTACGTTTGAGCTAGTGGGCTAAGATTTGAAACAAACGATCGGTGGGAATCCAGCTTTCAGGGGAGGCCTCCCCGAAGTCTCTGGACGGCTGTGGGACCGAGTGGCGAGTGTTAAAGCAATCAGTTTCGCTCGAATACCATTACGACCGATTTGACTTCGGCACGACTTTAGGTCACTTAATTTCAGCCTAGCGGGCTAGGAATTCACACAGACAATCCTTGGGAATCCAGCTTTCAGTGGAGGCCTCTTCCGAGGCTCTCAGAGGTCGTGGGGCCGAACGGCGAGCGTCAAAGCACTCGGTTTCGCTCCAGTAGTAGGCCTTTATTGACTAAATTGTAACATGACGACCTATGTGACTTTGGCAGGACTTTTTAGCGCTTACTTTTGAGCTAGTGGGCTAAGATTTGAAACAAACGATCGGTGGGAATCCAGCTTTCAGGGGAGGCCTCCCCCGAGTCTCTGGACCGCTGTGGGGCCGAGCGGCAAGCGTTAAAGCACTCGGTTTCACTCCAGTAGTAGGCCTTTATTCACTAAATTGTAACATGACGTCCTATGTGACTTTGGCAGGACTTTTTAGCGCTTACTTTTGAGCTAGTGGACTAAGATTTGAAACAAACGATCGGTGGGAATCCAGCTTTCAGGGGAGGCCTCCCCCGAGTCTCTGGACGGCTGTGGGGCCGAGCGGCAAGCGTTAAAGCACTCAGTTTCGCTCGAGTACCATGATGACCGATTTGACTTCGGCACAACTTTAGGTCGCTTAATTTCAGCCGAGCGGGCTAGGACTTCAAACAGACAAGCGTTGGGACTCCAGCTTTCAAGGGAGGCCTCTTCCAAGCCTCTCGGAGGTCGTGGGGCCGAACGGCGAGCGTCGAAGCACTCGGTTTCGCTCCAGTAGTAGGCCATTCTTGACTAAATTGTAACATGACAACCTATGTGACTTTGGCAGTTCTTTTTAGCGCTTAATTTGGAGCTAGTGGGCTAAGATTTGAAACAAATGATCGGTGTGAATCCAGCTTTCAGGGGAGGCCTCCCCCGAGTCTCTGGACGGCTGTAGGGCCGAGCGGCAAGCGTTAAAGCACTCAGTTTCGCTCGAGTACCATGACGACCGATTTGACTTCGGCATGACTTTAGGTCGCTTAATTTCAGCCTAGTGGGCTAGGAATTCACACAGACAATCCTTGGGAATCCAGCTTTCAGGGGAGGCCACTTCCAAGCCTCTCAGAGGTCGTGGGGCCTATCGGCGAGCGTCAAAGCACTCGGTTTCGCTCCAGTAGTAGGCCTTTATTGACTAAATTGTAACATGACGCCCTATGTGACTTTGGCAAGACTTTTTAGCGCTCACTTTTGAGCTAGTGGGCTAAGATTTGAAACAAACGATCGGTGGGAATCCAGCTTTCAGGGGAAGCCTCCCCCGAGTCTCTGGACGGCTGTGGGCCCGAACGGCGAGCGTCAAAGCACTCAGTTTCGCTCCAGTAGTAGGCCTTTATTGAGTAAATTGTAACATGACAACCTATGTGACTTTGGCAGGACTTTTTAGCGGTTACTTTTGACCTAGTGCGCTAAGATTTCAAACAAACGATCGGTGGGAATCCAGCTTTCAGGGGAGTCCTACCCCGAGTCTCTGGACGGCTGTGGGGCCGAGCGGCGAGCGTTAAAGCACTCAGTTTCGCTCGACTACCATGACGACCGATTTGACTTCGGCACGGCTTTAGGTCGCTTAATTTCAGCCTAGCGGGCTAGGAATTCACACAGACAATCCTTGGGAATCCAGCTTTCAGGGGAGGCCACTTCCAAGCCTCCCAGAGGTCGTGGGGCCTATCGGCGAGCGTCAAAGCACTCGGTTTCGCTCCAGTAGTACGCCTTTATTGACTAAATTGTAACATGACGACCTATGTGACTTTGGCAAGACTTTTTAGCGCTCACTTTTGAGCTAGTGGGCTAAGATTTGAAACAAACGATCGGTGGGAATCCAGCTTTCAGGGGACGCCTCCCTTGAGTCTCTGGACGGCTGTGGGGCCGAGCGGCGAGCATTAAAGCACTCAGTTTCGGTCCAGTAGGAGGCCTTTATTGACTAAATTGTAACATGACGACCTATGTGATTTTGGCAGGACTTTTTAGCGCCTACTTTTCAGCTACTGGGCTAAGATTTGAAACAAACGATCGGTGGGAATCCAGCTTTCAGGGGAGGCCTCTTCCAAGCCTCTCGGAGGTCATGGGGCCGAACGGCGAGCGTCAAAGCACTCGGTTTCGCTCCAGTAGTAGGCCTTTATTGACTAAATTGTAACATGACAACCTATGTGACTTTGGCAGGACTTTTTAGCGCTTACCTTTGAGCTAGTTGGCTCAGATTTGAAACACACGATCGGTGGGATTCCAGCTTTCAGGGGAGGCCTCCCCCGAGTCTCTGGATGGCTGTGGGGCCGAACGGCGAGCGTCAAAGCACTCGGTTTCTCTCCAGTCGTAGGCCTTTATTGACTAAATTGTAACATGACGACCTATGTGATTTTGGCAGGACTTTTTTGCGCCTACTTTTCAGCTACTGGGCTAAGATTTGAAACAAACGATCGGTGGGAATCAAGCTTTCAGGGGAGGCCTCCCCTGAGTCTCTGGATGGCTGTGGGGCTGAGCGGCGATTCTTAAAGCACTCAGTTTCGGTCCAGTAATAGGCCTTTATTGACTAAATTGTAACATGACGACCTATGTGATTTTGGCAGGACTTTTTAGCGCTTACGTTTTAGCTAGTGGGCTAAGATTTAAAACAAACGATCGGTGGGAAACCAGCTTTCAGGGGAGGCCTCCCCCGAGTCTCTGGACTGCTGTGGGGCCGAGCGGCGACCGTTAAAGCACTCAGTTTCGCTCGAGTACCATGACGACCGATTTGACTTCGGCATGACTTTAGGTCGCTTAATTTCAGCCTAGTGGGCTAGGAATTTACACAGACAATCCTTGGGAATCCAGCTTTCAGGGGAGGCCACTTCCAAGCCTCTCAGAGGTCGTGGGGCCTATCGGCGAGCGTCAAAGCACTCGGTTTCGCTCCAGTAGTAGGCCTTTATTGACTAAATTGTAACATGACGACCTATGTGACTTTGGCAAGACTTTTTAGCGCTCACTTTTGAGCTAGTGGGCTAAGATTTGAAACAAACGATCGGTGGGAATCCAGCTTTCAGGGGAAGCCTCCCCCGAGTCTCTGGACGGTTGTGGGCCCGAACGGCGAGCGTCAAAGCACTCAGTTTCGCTCCAGTAGTAGGCCTTTATTGAGTAAATTGTAACATGACAACCTATGTGACTTTGGCAGGACTTTTTAGCGGTTACTTTTGACCTAGTGCGCTAAGATTTCAAACAAACGATCGGTGGGAATCCAGCTTTCAGGGGAGTCCTACCCCGAGTCTCTGGACGGCTGTGGGGCCGAGCGGCGAGCGTTAAAGCACTCAGTTTCGCTCGAGTACCATGACGACCGATTTGACTTCGGCACGGCTTTAGGTCGCTTAATTTCAGCCTAGCGGGCTAGGAATTCACACAGACAATCCTTGGGAATCCAGCTTTCAGGGGAGGTCACTTCCAAGCCTCTCAGAGGTCGTGGGGCCTATCGGCGAGCGTCAAAGCACTCGGTTTCGCTCCAGTAGTAGGCCTTTATTGACTAAATTGTAACATGACGACCTATGTGACTTTGGCAAGACTTTTTAGCGCTCACTTTTGAGCTAGTGGGCTAAGATTTGAAACAAACGATCGGTGGGAATACAGCTTTCAGGGGAGGCCTCCCCCGAGTCTCTGGACAGCTGTGGGGCCGAACGGCGAGCGTCAAAGCACTTGGTTTCTTTCCAGTAGTAGGCCTTTATTGACTAAATTGTAACATGACGACCTATGTGACTTTGGCAAGACTTTTTAGCGCTCACTTTTGAGCTAGTGGGCTAAGATTTGAAACAAACGATCGGTGGGAATACAGCTTTCAGGGGAGGCCTCCCCCGAGTCTCTGGACAGCTGTGGGGCCGAACGGCGAGCGTCAAAGCACTTGGTTTCTCTCCAGTAGTAGGCCTTTATTGACTAAATTGTAACATGACGACCTATGTGACTTTGGCAGGACTTTTTAGCGCCTACTTTTCAGCAACTGGGCTAAGATTTGAAACAAATGATCGGTGGGAATCCAGCTTTCAGGGGAGACCTCCCCCGAGACTCGGGACGGCTGTGGGGCCGAATGGCGAGCGTCAAAGCACTCGGTTTCTCTCCAGTAGTAGGCCTTTATTGACTAAATTGTAACATGACGACCGATGTGATTTTGGCAGGACTTTTTAGCGCTTACTTTTGAGCTAGTGGGCTAAAATTTGAAACACATTATCGGTGTGAATCCAGCTTTCAGGGGAGGCCTCCCCCGAGTCTCTGGACGGCTGTGGGGCCGAGCGGCGAGCGTTAAAGCACTCAGTTTCGCTCGAGTACCATGACGACCAATTTTACTTCGGCACGACTTTAGGTCGCTTAATTTCTACCTAGCGGGCTAGGAATTTACACAGACAAGCCTTGGGAATCCAGCTTTCAAGGGAGGCCTCTTCCAAGCCTCTCGGAGGTCGTGGGGCCGAACGGCGAGCGTCAAAGCACTCGTTTTCAGTCCAGTAGTAGGCCTTTATTGACTAAATTGTAACATGACGACCTATGTGATTTTGGCAGGACATTTTAGCGCCTACTTTTGAGCTAGTGGGCTAAGATTTGAAACAAACGATCGGTGGGAATCCAGCTTTCAGGGGACGCCTCCCTTGAGTCTCTGGACGGCTGTGGGGCCGAGCGGCGAGAATTAAAGCACTCAGTTTCGGTCCAGTAGGAGGCCTTTATTGACTAAATTGTAACATGACGACCTATGTGACTTTGGCAGGACATTTTAGCGCCTAGTTTTGAGCTAGTGGGCTAAGATTTGAAACAAACGATCGGTGGGAATCCAGGAACGGCAAGACTTTTTAGCGCTCACTTTTGAGCTAGTGGGCTAAGATTTGAAACAAACGATCGGTGGGAATCCAGCTTTCAGGGGAAGCCTCCCCCGAGTCTCTGGACGGCTGTGGGCCCGAACGGCGAGCGTCAAAGCACTCAGTTTCGCTCCAGTAGTAGGCCTTTATTGAGTAAATTGTAACATGACAACCTATGTGACTTTGGCAGGACTTTTTAGCGGTTACTTTTGACCTAGTGCGCTAAGATTTCAAACAAACGATCGGTGGGAATCCAGCTTTCAGGGGAGTCCTACCCCGAGTCTCTGGACGGCTGTGGGGCCGAACGGCGAGCGTCAAAGCACTTGGTTTCTCTCCAGTAGTAGGCCTTTATTGACTAAATTGTAACATGACGACCTATGTGACTTTGGCAGGACTTTTTAGCGCCTACTTTTCAGCTACTGGGCTAAGATTTGAAACAAACGATCGGTGGGAATCCAGCTTTCAGGGGAGGCCTCCCCCGAATCTCTGGACGGCTGTGGGGCCGAACGGTGAGCGTCAAAGCACTCGGTTTCTCTCCAGTCGTAGGCCTTTATTGACTAAATTGTAACATGACGACCTATGTGATTTTGGCAGGACTTTTTAGCGCCTACTTTTCAGCTACTGGGCTAAGATTTGAAACAAATTATCGGTGGGAATTCAGCTTTCAGGGGAGTCCTCCCCCGAGTCTCTGGACGGCTGTGGGGCCGAGCGGCGAGCGTCAAAGCACTCGGTTTCTCTCCAGTCATAGGCCTTTATTGACTAAATTGTAACATGACGACCTATGTGATTTTGGCAGGACTTTTTAGCGCCTACTTTTCAGCTACTGGGCTAAGATTTGAAACAAACGATCGGTGGGAATTCAGCTTTCAGGGGAGTCCTCCCCCGAGTCTCTGGACGGCTGTGGGGCCGAGCGGCGAGCTTTAAAGCACTCAGTTTCGCTCGAGTACCATGACGACCGATTTGACTTCGGCACGACTTTAGGTCGCTTAATTTCAGCCTAGCGGGCTAGGAATTCACACAGACAAGCCTTGGGAATCCAGCCTTCAAGGGAGGCCTCTTCCAAGCCTCTCAAAGCTCGTGGGGCCGAACGGCGAGCGTCGAAGCACTCGGTTTCGCTCCAGTAGTAACCCTTTATTGACTAAATTGTAACATCACAACCTATGTGATTTTGGCAGGACTTTTTAGCGCCTACTTTTCAGCTACTGGGCTAAGATTTGAAACAAACGATCGGTGGGAATCCAGCTTTCAGGGGAGGCCTCCCCCGAGTCTCTGGACGGCTGTGGGGCCGAGTGGCGAGCGTAATAGCACTCAGTTTCGCTCGAGTACCATGACGACCGATTTGACTTCGGCACAACTTTAGGTCGCTTAATTTCAGCCGAGCGGGCTAGGAATTAACACAGACAAGCCTTGGCAATCCAGCTTTCAGGGGAGGCCTCTTTCAAGCCTCTCAGAGGTTGTGGGGCCGAGCGGCGAGCGTCAAAGCACTCAGTTTCGCTCCAGTAGTAGGCCTTTATTGACTAAATTGTAACATGACGACCTATGTGATTTTGGCAGGACTTTTTAGCGCCTACTTTTCAGCTACTAGGGTAAGATTTGAAACAAACGATCGGTGGGAATCCAGCTTTCAGGGGAGGCCTCCCCCGAATCTCTGGACGGTTGTGGGGCCGAACGGTGAGCGTCAAAGCACTCAGTTTCTCTCCAGTCGTAGGCCTTTATTGACTAAATTGTAACATGACGACCTATGTGATTTTGGCAGGACTTTTTAGCGCTTACGTTTTAGCTAGTGGGCTAAGATTTAAAACAAACGATCGGTGGGAAACCAGCTTTCAGGGGAGGCCTCCCCCGAGTCTCTGGACTGCTGTGGGGCCGAGCGGCGACCGTTAAAGCACTCAGTTTCGCTCGAGTACCATGACGACCGATTTGACTTCGGCATGACTTTAGGTCGCTTAATTTCAGCCTAGTGGGCTAGGAATTCACACAGACAATCCTTGGGAATCCAGCTTTCAGGGGAGGCCACTTCCAAGCCTCTCAGAGGTCGTGGGGCCTATCGGCGAGCGTCAAAGCACTCGGTTTCGCTCCAGTAGTAGGCCTTTATTGACTAAATTGTAACATGACGACCTATGTGACTTTGGCAAGACTTTTTAGCGCTCACTTTTGAGCTAGTGGGCTAAGATTTGAAACAAACGATCGGTGGGAATCCAGCTTTCAGGGGAAGCCTCCCCCGAGTCTCTGGACGGCTGTGGGCCCGAACGGCGAGCGTCAAAGCACTCAGTTTCGCTCCAGTAGTAGGCCTTTATTGAGTAAATTGTAACATGACAACCTATGTGACTTTGGCAGGACTTTTTAGCGGTTACTTTTGACCTAGTGCGCTAAGATTTCAAACAAACGATCGGTGGGAATCCAGCTTTCAGGGGAGTCCTACCCCGAGTCTCTGGACGGCTGTGGGGCCGAGCGGCGAGCGTTAAAGCACTCAGTTTCGCTCGAGTACCATGACGACCGATTTGACTTCGGCACGGCTTTAGGTCGCTTAATTTCAGCCTAGCGGGCTAGGAATTCACACAGACAATCCTTGGGAATCCAGCTTTCAGGGGAGGTCACTTCCAAGCCTCTCAGAGGTCGTGGGGCCTATCGGCGAGCGTCAAAGCACTCGGTTTCGCTCCAGTAGTAGGCCTTTATTGACTAAATTGTAACATGACGACCTATGTGACTTTGGCAAGACTTTTTAGCGCTCACTTTTCAGCTAGTGGGCTAAGATTTGAAACAAACGATCGGTGGGAATACAGCTTTCAGGGGAGGCCTCCCCCGAGTCTCTGGACAGCTGTGGGGCCGAACGGCGAGCGTCAAAGCACTTGGTTTCTCTCCAGTAGTAGGCCTTTATTGACTAAATTGTAACATGACGACCTATGTGACTTTGGCAGGACTTTTTAGCGCCTACTTTTCAGCTACTGGGCTAAGATTTGAAACAAACGATTGGTGGGAATCCAGCTTTCAGGGGAGGCCTCCCCCGAATCTCTGGACGGCTGTGGGGCCGAACGGTGAGCGTCAAAGCACTCGGTTTCTCTCCAGTCGTAGGCCTTTATTGACTAAATTGTAACATGACGACCTATGTGATTTTGGCAGGACTTTTTAGCGCCTACTTTTCAGCTACTGGGCTAAGATTTGAAACAAATGATCGGTGGGAATTCAGCTTTCAGGGGAGTCCTCCCCCGAGTCTCTGGACGGCTGTGGGGCCGAGCGGCGAGCGTCAAAGCACTCGGTTTCTCTCCAGTCATAGGCCTTTATTGACTAAATTGTAACATGACGACCTATGTGATTTTGGCAGGACTTTTTAGCGCCTACTTTTCAGCTACTGGGCTAAGATTTGAAACAAACGATCGGTGGGAATTCAGCTTTCAGGGGAGTCCTCCCCCGAGTCTCTGGACGGCTGTGGGGCCGAGCGGCGAGCTTTAAAGCACTCAGTTTCGCTCGAGTACCATGACGACCGATTTGACTTCGGCACGACTTTAGGTCGCTTAATTTCAGCCTAGCGGGCTAGGAATTCACACAGACAAGCCTTGGGAATCCAGCCTTCAAGGGAGGCCTCTTCCAAGCCTCTCAAAGCTCGTGGGGCCGAACGGCGAGCGTCGAAGCACTCGGTTTCGCTCCAGTAGTAACCCTTTATTGACTAAATTGTAACATCACAACCTATGTGATTTTGGCAGGACTTTTTAGCGCCTACTTTTCAGCTACTGGGCTAAGATTTGAAACAAACGATCGGTGGGAATCCAGCTTTCAGGGGAGGCCTCCCCCGAGTCTCTGGACGGCTGTGGGGCCGAGTGGCGAGCGTAATAGCACTCAGTTTCGCTCGAGTACCATGACGACCGATTTGACTTCGGCACAACTTTAGGTCGCTTAATTTCAGCCGAGCGGGCTAGGAATTAACACAGACAAGCCTTGGGAATCCAGCTTTCAGGGGAGGCCTCTTTCAAGCCTCTCAGAGGTTGTGGGGCCGAGCGGCGAGCGTCAAAGCACTCGGTTTCGCTCCAGTAGTAGGCCTTTATTGACTAAATTGTAACATGACGACCTATGTGATTTTGGCAGGACTTTTTAGCGCCTACTTTTCAGCTACTAGGGTAAGATTTGAAACAAACGATCGGTGGGAATCCAGCTTTCAGGGGAGGCCTCCCCCGAATCTCTGGACGGTTGTGGGGCCGAACGGTGAGCGTCAAAGCACTCAGTTTCTCTCCAGTCGTAGGCCTTTATTGACTAAATTGTAACATGACGACCTATGTGAATTTGGCAGGACTTTTTAGTGCCTACTTTTGAACTAGTGGGCTAAGATTTGAAACAAACGATCGGTGGGAATCCAGCTTTCAGGGGAGGCCTCCCCTGAGTCTCTGGACGGCTGTGGGGCTGAGCGGCGATCGTTAAAGCACTCAGTTTCGGTCCAGTGATAGGCCTTTATTGACTAAATTGTAACATGACGACCTATGTGATTTTGGCAGGACTTTTTAGCGCTTACGTTTGAGCTAGTGTGCTAAGATTTAAAACAAACGATCGGTGGGAATCCAGCTTTCAGGGGAGGCCTCCCCCGAGTCTCTGGACGGCTGTGGGGCCGAGCGGCGAGCGTTAAAGCACTCAGTTTCGCTCGAGTACCATGACGACCGATTTGACTTCGGCACGACTTTAGGTCGCTTAATTTCAGCCTAGCGGGCTAGGAATTCACACAGACAAGCCTTGGGAATCCAGCTTTCAAGGGAGGCCTCTTCCAAGCCTCTCGGAGCTCGTGGGGCCGAACGGCGAGCGTCGAAGCACTCGGTTTCGCTCCAGTAGTAGGCCTTTATTGAATAAATTGTAACATGACAACCTATGTGACTTTGGCAGGACTTTTTAGCGCTTACTTTTGAGCTAGTGGGCTACGATTTGAAACAAACGATCGGTGGGAATCCAGCTTTCAGGGGAGGCCTCCTCCGAGTCTCTGGACGGCTGTGGGGACGAACGGCGAGCGTCAAAGCACTCGGTTTCTCTCCAGTAGTAGGCCTTTATTGACTAAATTGTAACATGACGACCTATGTGATTTTGGCAGGACCTTTTAGCGCCTACTTTTCAGCTACTGGGCTAAGATTTGAAACAAACGATCGGTGGGAATCCAGCTTTCGGGGGAGGCCTCCCCCGAGTCTCTGGACGGCTGTGGGGCCGAGCGGCGAGCGTTAAAGCTCTCAGTTTCGGTCAAGTAATAGGCCTTTATTGACTAAATTGTAACATGACGACCTATGTGATTTTGGCAGGACTTTTTAGCGCCTACTTTTCAGTTACTGGGCGAAGATTTGAAACAAACGATCGGTGGGAATCCAGCTTTCAGGGGAGGCCTCTTCCAAGCCTCTCGGAGGTCGTGGGGCCGAACGGCGAGCGTCATAGCACTCGGTTTCTCTCCAGTAGTAGGCCTTTATTGACTAAATTGTAACATGACGACCTATGTGACTTTGGCAAGACTTTTTAGCGCCTACGTTTGACCTAGTGGGCTAAGATTTGAAACAAACGATCGGTGGGAATCCAGCTTTCAGGGGAGTCCTCCCCCGAGTCTCTGGACGGCTGTGGGGCAGAGTGGCGAGCGTCAAAGCACTCGGTTTCTCTCCAGTAGTAGGCCTTTATTGACTAAATTGTACCATGACGACCTATGTGATTTTGGCAGGACATTTTAGCGCTTACTTTTGAGTTAGTGGGCTAAGATTTCAAACACATTATCGGTGGGAATCCAGCTTTCAGGGGAGTCCTCCCCCGAGTCTCTGGACGGCTGTGGGGCCGAGCGGCGAGCATTAAAGCACTCAGTTTCGGTCCAGTAGGAGGCCTTTATTGACTAAATTGTAACATGACGATCTATGTGATTTTGGCAGGACTTTTTAGCGCCTACTTTTCAGCTACTGGGCTAAGATTTGAAAGAAACGATCGGTGGGAATCCAGCTTTCAGGGGAGGCCTCTTCCAAGCCTCTCGGAGGTCGTGGGCCCGAACGGCGAGTGTCAAAGCACTCGGTTTCGCTCCAGTAGTAGGCCTTTATTGACTAAATTGTAACATGACAACCTATGTGACTTTGGCAGGACTTTTTAGCGCTTACTTTTTACCTAGTGCACTAAGATTTGAAACAAACGATCTGTGGGAATCCAGCTTTCAGGGGAGTCCTCCCCCGAGTCTCTGGACGGCTGTGGGGCCGAGCGGCGAGCTTTAAAGCACTCAGTTGCGCTCGAGTACCATGACGACCAGTTTGACTTCGGCACGACTTTAGGTCGCTTAATTTCAGCCTAGCGAGCTAGGAATTCACACAGACAATCCTTGGGAATCCAGCTTTCAGGGGAGGCCTCTTCCAAGCCTCTCAGAGGTCGTGGGGCCGAACGGCGAGCGTCAAAGCACTCGGTTTCTCTCCAGTAGGAGGCCTTTATTGACTAAATTGTAACATGACGACCTATGTGATTTTGGCAGGACTTTTTAGCGCTTCCTTTTGAGCTAGTGGACTAAGATTTGAAACAGACGATCGGTGGGAATCCAGCTTTCAGGGGAGGCCTCCCCCGAGTCTCTGGACGGCTGTGGGGCCGAACGGCGAGCGTCAAAGCACTCGGTTTCTCTCCAGTAGTAGGCCTTTATTGACTAAATTGTAACATGACGACCTATGTGATTTTGGCAGGACTTTTTAGCGCCTACTTTTCAGCTACTGGGCTAAGATATTAAACAAACGATCGGTGGGAATCCAGCTTTCAGGGGAAGCCTCCCCCGACTCTCTGGACGGCTGTGGGGCCGAGCGGCGAGCGTTTAATCACTCATTTTCGCTCGAGTACCATGACGACCGATTTGACTTCGGCACGACTTTAGGTCGCTTAATTTCAGCTTAGCCGGCTAGGAATTCGCACAGACAATCCTTGGGAATCCAGCTTTCAGGGGAGGCCTCTTCCAAGCCTCTCAGAGGTCGTGGGGCCGAACGGCGAGCGTCAAAGCACTCGGTTTCTCTCCAGTAGTAGGCCTTTATTGACTAAATTGTAACATGACGACCTATGTGATTTTGGCAGGACTTTTTAGCGCTTCCTTTTGAGCTAGTGGACTAAGATTTATAACAAACGATCGGTGGGAATCCAGCTTTCAGGGGAGGCCTCCCCCGAGTCTCTGGACGGCTGTGGGGCCGAACGGCGAGCGTCAAAGCACTCGGTTTCTCTCCAGTAGTAGGCCTTTATTGACTAAATTGTAACATGACGACCCATGTGATTTTGGCAGGACTTTTTAGCGCCTACTTTTCAGCTACTGGGCTAAGATTTGAAACAAACGATCGGTGGGAATCCAGCTTTCAGGGGAGGCCTCCCCCGAATCTCTGGACGGCTGTGGGGCCGAACGGTGAGCGTCAAAGCACTCGGTTTCTCTCCAGTCGTAGGCCTTTATTGACTAAATTGTAACATGACGACCTATGTGATTTTGGCAGGACTTTTTAGCGCCTACTTTTCAGCTACTGGGCTAAGATTTGAAACAAATGATCGGTGGGAATTCAGCTTTCAGGGGAGTCCTCCCCCGAGTCTCTGGACGGCTGTGGGGCCGAGCGGCGAGCGTCAAAGCACTCGGTTTCTCTCCAGTCATAGGCCTTTATTGACTAAATTGTAACATGACAACCTATGTGATTTTGGCAGGACTTTTTAGCGCCTACTTTTCAGCTACTGGGCTAAGATTTGAAACAAACGATCGGTGGGAATTCAGCTTTCAGGGGAGTCCTCCCCCGAGTCTCTGGACGTCTGTGGGGCCGAGCGGCGAGCTTTAAAGCACTCAGTTTCGCTCGAGTACCATGACGACCGATTTGACTTCGGCACGACTTTAGGTCGCTTAATTTCAGCCTAGCGGGCTAGGAATTCACACAGACAAGCCTTGGGAATCCAGCCTTCAAGGGAGGCCTCTTCCAAGCCTCTCAAAGCTCGTGGGGCCGAACGGCGAGCGTCGAAGCACTCGGTTTCGCTCCAGTAGTAACCCTTTATTGACTAAATTGTAACATCACAACCTATGTGATTTTGGCAGGACTTTTTAGCGCCTACTTTTCAGCTACTGGGCTAAGATTTGAAACAAACGATCGGTGGGAATCCAGCTTTCAGGGGAGGCCTCCCCCGAGTCTCTGGACGGCTGTGGGGCCGAGTGGCGAGCGTAATAGCACTCAGTTTCGCTCGAGTACCATGACGACCGATTTGACTTCGGCACAACTTTAGGTCGCTTAATTTCAGCCGAGCGGGCTAGGAATTAACACAGACAAGCCTTGGGAATCCAGCTTTCAGGGGAGGCCTCTTTCAAGCCTCTCAGAGGTTGTGGGGCCGAGCGGCGAGCGTCAAAGCACTCGGTTTCGCTCCAGTAGTAGGCCTTTATTGACTAAATTGTAACATGACGACCTATGTGATTTTGGCAGGACTTTTTAGCGCCTACTTTTCAGCTACTAGGGTAAGATTTGAAACAAACGATCGGTGGGAATCCAGCTTTCAGGGGAGGCCTCCCCTGAATCTCTGGACGGTTGTGGGGCCGAACGGTGAGCGTCAAAGCACTCAGTTTCTCTCCTGTCGTAGGCCTTTATTGACTAAATTGTAACATGACGACCTATGTGAATTTGGCAGGACTTTTTAGTGCCTACTTTTGAACTAGTGGGCTAAGATTTGAAACAAACGATCGGTGGGAATCCAGCTTTCAGGGGAGGCCTCCCCTGAGTCTCTGGACGGCTGTGGGGCTGAGCGGCGATCGTTAAAGCACTCAGTTTCGGTCCAGTGATAGGCCTTTATTGACTAAATTGTAACATGACGACCTATGTGATTTTGGCAGGACTTTTTAGCGCTTACGTTTGAGCTAGTGTGCTAAGATTTAAAACAAACGATCGGTGGGAATCCAGCTTTCAGGGGAGGCCTCCCCCGAGTCTCTGGACGGCTGTGGGGCCGAGCGGCGAGCGTTAAAGCACTCAGTTTCGCTCGAGTACCATGACGACCGATTTGACTTCGGCACGACTTTAGGTCGCTTAATTTCAGCCTAGCGGGCTAGGAATTCACACAGACAAGCCTTGGGAATCCAGCTTTCAAGGGAGGCCTCTTCCAAGCCTCTCGGAGCTCGTGGGGCCGAACGGCGAGCGTCGAAGCACTCGGTTTCGCTCCAGTAGTAGGCCTTTATTGAATAAATTGTAACATGACAACCTATGTGACTTTGGCAGGACTTTTTAGCGCTTACTTTTGAGCTAGTGGGCTACGATTTGAAACAAACGATCGGTGGGAATCCAGCTTTCAGGGGAGGCCTCCTCCGAGTCTCTGGACGGCTGTGGGGACGAACGGCGAGCGTCAAAGCACTCGGTTTCTCTCCAGTAGTAGGCCTTTATTGACTAAATTGTAACATGACGACCTATGTGATTTTGGCAGGACCTTTTAGCGCCTACTTTTCAGCTACTGGGCTAAGATTTGAAACAAACGATCGGTGGGAATCCAGCTTTCGGGGGAGGCCTCCCCCGAGTCTCTGGACGGCTGTGGGGCCGAGCGGCGAGCGTTAAAGCTCTCAGTTTCGGTCAAGTAATAGGCCTTTATTGACTAAATTGTAACATGACGACCTATGTGATTTTGGCAGGACTTTTTAGCGCCTACTTTTCAGTTACTGGGCGAAGATTTGAAACAATCGATCGGTGGGAATCCAGCTTTCAGGGGAGGCCTCTTCCAAGCCTCTCGGAGGTCGTGGGGCCGAACGGCGAGCGTCATAGCACTCGGTTTCTCTCCAGTAGTAGGCCTTTATTGACTAAATTGTAACATGACGACCTATGTGACTTTGGCAAGACTTTTTAGCGCCTACGTTTGACCTAGTGGGCTAAGATTTGAAACAAACGATCGGTGGGAATCCAGCTTTCAGGGGAGTCCTCCCCCGAGTCTCTGGACTGCTGTGGGGCAGAGTGGCGAGCGTCAAAGCACTCGGTTTCTCTCCAGTAGTAGGCCTTTATTGACTAAATTGTACCATGACGACCTATGTGATTTTGGCAGGACATTTTAGCGCTTACTTTTGAGTTAGTGGGCTAAGATTTCAAACACATTATCGGTGGGAATCCAGCTTTCAGGGGAGTCCTCCCCCGAGTCTCTGGACGGCTGTGGGGCCGAGCGGCGAGCATTAAAGCACTCAGTTTCGGTCCAGTAGGAGGCCTTTATTGACTAAATTGTAACATGACGATCTATGTGATTTTGGCAGGACTTTTTAGCGCCTACTTTTCAGCTACTGGGCTAAGATTTGAAAGAAACGATCGGTGGGAATCCAGCTTTCAGGGGAGGCCTCTTCCAAGCCTCTCGGAGGTCGTGGGCCCGAACGGCGAGTGTCAAAGCACTCGTTTTCGCTCCAGTAGTAGGCCTTTATTGACTAAATTGTAACATGACAACCTATGTGACTTTGGCAGGACTTTTTAGCGCTTACTTTTTACCTAGTGCACTAAGATTTGAAACAAACGATCTGTGGGAATCCAGCTTTCAGGGGAGTCCTCCCCCGAGTCTCTGGACGGCTGTGGGGCCGAGCGGCGAGCTTTAAAGCACTCAGTTGCGCTCGAGTACCATGACGACCAGTTTGACTTCGGCACGACTTTAGGTCGCTTAATTTCAGCCTAGCGAGCTAGGAATTCACACAGACAATCCTTGGGAATCCAGCTTTCAGGGGAGGCCTCTTCCAAGCCTCTCAGAGGTCGTGGGGCCGAACGGCGAGCGTCAAAGCACTCGGTTTCTCTCCAGTAGGAGGCCTTTATTGACTAAATTGTAACATGACGACCTATGTGATTTTGGCAGGACTTTTTAGCGCTTCCTTTTGAGCTAGTGGACTAAGATTTGAAACAGACGATCGGTGGGAATCCAGCTTTCAGGGGAGGCCTCCCCCGAGTCTCTGGACGGCTGTGGGGCCGAACGGCGAGCGTCAAAGCACTCGGTTCCTCTCCAGTAGTAGGCCTTTATTGACTAAATTGTAACATGACGACCTATGTGATTTTGGCAGGACTTTTTAGCGCCTACTTTTCAGCTACTGGGCTAAGATATTAAACAAACGATCGGTGGGAATCCAGCTTTCAGGGGAAGCCTCCCCCGACTCTCTGGACGGCTGTGGGGCCGAGCGGCGAGCGTTTAATCACTCAGTTTCGCTCGAGTACCATGACGACCGATTTGACTTCGGCACGACTTTAGGTCGCTTAATTTCAGCTTAGCCGGCTAGGAATTCACACAGACAATCCTTGGGAATCCAGCTTTCAGGGGAGGCCTCTTCCAAGCCTCTCAGAGGTCGTGGGGCCGAACGGCGAGCGTCAAAGCACTCGGTTTCTCTCCAGTAGTAGGCCTTTATTGACTAAATTGTAACATGACGACCTATGTGATTTTGGCAGGACTTTTTAGCGCCTACTTTTCAGCTACTAGGGTAAGATTTGAAACAAACGATCGGTGGGAATCCAGCTTTCAGGGGAGGCCTCCCCCGAATCTCTGGACGGTTGTGGGGCCGAACGGTGAGCGTCAAAGCACTCAGTTTCTCTCCAGTCGTAGGCCTTTATTGACTAAATTGTAACATGACGACCTATGTGAATTTGGCAGGACTTTTTAGTGCCTACTTTTGAACTAGTGGGCTAAGATTTGAAACAAACGATCGGTGGGAATCCAGCTTTCAGGGGAGGCCTCCCCTGAGTCTCTGGACGGCTGTGGGGCTGAGCGGCGATCGTTAAAGCACTCAGTTTCGGTCCAGTGATAGGCCTTTATTGACTAAATTGTAACATGACGACCTATGTGATTTTGGCAGGACTTTTTAGCGCTTACGTTTGAGCTAGTGTGCTAAGATTTAAAACAAACGATCGGTGGGAATCCAGCTTTCAGGGGAGGCCTCCCCCGAGTCTCTGGACGGCTGTGGGGCCGAGCGGCGAGCGTTAAAGCACTCAGTTTCGCTCGAGTACCATGACGACCGATTTGACTTCGGCACGACTTTAGGTCGCTTAATTTCAGCCTAGCGGGCTAGGAATTCACACAGACAAGCCTTGGGAATCCAGCTTTCAAGGGAGGCCTCTTCCAAGCCTCTCGGAGCTCGTGGGGCCGAACGGCGAGCGTCGAAGCACTCGGTTTCGCTCCAGTAGTAGGCCTTTATTGAATAAATTGTAACATGACAACCTATGTGACTTTGGCAGGACTTTTTAGCGCTTACTTTTGAGCTAGTGGGCTACGATTTGAAACAAACGATCGGTGGGAATCCAGCTTTCAGGGGAGGCCTCCTCCGAGTCTCTGGACGGCTGTGGGGACGAACGGCGAGCGTCAAAGCACTCGGTTTCTCTCCAGTAGTAGGCCTTTATTGACTAAATTGTAACATGACGACCTATGTGATTTTGGCAGGACCTTTTAGCGCCTACTTTTCAGCTACTGGGCTAAGATTTGAAACAAACGATCGGTGGGAATCCAGCTTTCGGGGGAGGCCTCCCCCGAGTCTCTGGACGGCTGTGGGGCCGAGCGGCGAGCGTTAAAGCTCTCAGTTTCGGTCAAGTAATAGGCCTTTATTGACTAAATTGTAACATGACGACCTATGTGATTTTGGCAGGACTTTTTAGCGCCTACTTTTCAGTTACTGGGCGAAGATTTGAAACAATCGATCGGTGGGAATCCAGCTTTCAGGGGAGGCCTCTTCCAAGCCTCTCGGAGGTCGTGGGGCCGAACGGCGAGCGTCATAGCACTCGGTTTCTCTCCAGTAGTAGGCCTTTATTGACTAAATTGTAACATGACGACCTATGTGACTTTGGCAAGACTTTTTAGCGCCTACGTTTGACCTAGTGGGCTAAGATTTGAAACAAACGATCGGTGGGAATCCAGCTTTCAGGGGAGTCCTCCCCCGAGTCTCTGGACTGCTGTGGGGCAGAGTGGCGAGCGTCAAAGCACTCGGTTTCTCTCCAGTAGTAGGCCTTTATTGACTAAATTGTACCATGACGACCTATGTGATTTTGGCAGGACATTTTAGCGCTTACTTTTGAGTTAGTGGGCTAAGATTTCAAACACATTATCGGTGGGAATCCAGCTTTCAGGGGAGTCCTCCCCCGAGTCTCTGGACGGCTGTGGGGCCGAGCGGCGAGCATTAAAGCACTCAGTTTCGGTCCAGTAGGAGGCCTTTATTGACTAAATTGTAACATGACGATCTATGTGATTTTGGCAGGACTTTTTAGCGCCTACTTTTCAGCTACTGGGCTAAGATTTGAAAGAAACGATCGGTGGGAATCCAGCTTTCAGGGGAGGCCTCTTCCAAGCCTCTCGGAGGTCGTGGGCCCGAACGGCGAGTGTCAAAGCACTCGTTTTCGCTCCAGTAGTAGGCCTTTATTGACTAAATTGTAACATGACAACCTATGTGACTTTGGCAGGACTTTTTAGCGCTTACTTTTTACCTAGTGCACTAAGATTTGAAACAAACGATCTGTGGGAATCCAGCTTTCAGGGGAGTCCTCCCCCGAGTCTCTGGACGGCTGTGGGGCCGAGCGGCGAGCTTTAAAGCACTCAGTTGCGCTCGAGTACCATGACGACCAGTTTGACTTCGGCACGACTTTAGGTCGCTTAATTTCAGCTTAGCCGGCTAGGAATTCACACAGACAATCCTTGGGAATCCAGCTTTCAGGGGAGGCCTCTTCCAAGCCTCTCAGAGGTCGTGGGGCCGAACGGCGAGCGTCAAAGCACTCGGTTTCTCTCCAGTAGTAGGCCTTTATTGACTAAATTGTAACATGACGACCTATGTGATTTTGGCAGGACTTTTTAGCGCTTCCTTTTGAGCTAGTGGACTAAGATTTATAACAAACGATCGGTGGGAATCCAGCTTTCAGGGGAGGCCTCCCCCGAGTCTCTGGACGGCTGTGGGGCCGAACGGCGAGCGTCAAAGCACTCGGTTTCTCTCCAGTAGTAGGCCTTTATTGACTAAATTGTAACATGACGACCCATGTGATTTTGGCAGGACTTTTTAGCGCCTACTTTTCAGCTACTGGGCTAAGATTTGAAACAAACGATCGGTGGGAATCCAGCTTTCAGGGGAGGTCTCTTCCAAGCCTCTCGGAGCTCGTGGGGCCGAACGGCGAGCGTCATAGCATTCGGTTTCTCTCCAGTAGTTGGCCTTTATTGACTAAATTGTAACATGACGACCTATGTGACTTTGGCACGACTTTTTAGCGCCTACTTTTGAGTTAGTGGACTAAGATTAGAAACAAACGCTCGGTGGGAATCCAGCTTTCAGGGGAGGCCTCCCCCGAGTCTCTGGGCGGCTGTGGGGCCGAACGGCGAGCGTCAAAGCACTCGGTTTCTCTCCAGTAGTAGGCCTTTATTGAGTAAATTGTAACATGACGACCTATGTGATTTTGGCAGGACTTTTTAGCGCCTACTTTTCAGCAACTGGGCTAAGATTTGAAACAAATGATCGGTGGGAATCCAGCTTTCAGGGGAGACCTCCCCCGAGACTCGGGACGGCTGTGGGGCCGAATGGCGAGCGTCAAAGCACTCGGTTTCTCTCCAGTAGTAGGCCTTTATTGACTAAATTGTAACATGATGACCGATGTGATTTTGGCAGGACTTTTTAGCGCTTACTTTTGAGCTAGTGGGCTAAGATTTGAAACACATTATCGGTGTGAATCCAGCTTTCAGGGGAGGCCTCCCCCGAGTCTCTGGACGGTTGTGGGGCCGAGCGGCGAGCGTTAAAGCACTCAGTTTCGCTCGAGTACCATGACGACCAATTTTACTTCGGCACGACTTTAGGTCGCTTAATTTCTACCTAGCGGGCTAGGAATTTACACAGACAAGCCTTGGGAATCCAGCTTTCAAGGGAGGCCTCTTCCAAGCCTCTCGGAGGTCGTGGGGCCGAACGGCGAGCGTCAAAGCACTCGTTTTCAGTCCAGTAGTAGGCCTTTATTGACTAAATTGTAACATGACGACCTATGTGATTTTGGCAGGACATTTTAGCGCCTACTTTTGAGCTAGTGGGCTAAGATTTGAAACAAACGATCGGTGGGAATCCAGCTTTCAGGGGACGCCTCCCTTGAGTCTCTGGACGGCTGTGGGGCCGAGCGGCGAGCATTAAAGCACTCAGTTTCGGTCCAGTAGGAGGCCTTTATTGACTAAATTGTAACATGACGACCTATGTGACTTTGGCAGGACATTTTAGCGCCTAGTTTTGAGCTAGTGGGCTAAGATTTGAAACAAACGATCGGTGGGAATCCAGCTTTCAGGGGAAGCCTTCCCCGAGTCTCTGGACGGCTGTGGGCCCGAACGGCGAGCGTCAAAGCACTCAGTTTCGCACCAGTAGTAGGCCTTTATTGACTAAATTGTAACATGACAACCTATGTGACTTTGGCAGGACTTTTTAGCGGTTACTTTTAACCTAGTGCGCTAAGATTTCAAACAAACGATCGGTGGGAATCCAGCTTTCAGGGGAGTCCTACCCCGAGTCTCTGGACGGCTGTGGGGCCGAGCGGCGACCGTTAAAGCACTCAGTTTTGCTCGAGTACCATGACAACCGATTTGACTTCGGCACGACTTTAGGTCGCTTAATTTCAGCCTAGCGGGCTAGGAATTCACACAGACAAGCCTTGGGAATCCAGCTTTCAAGGGAGGCCTCTTCCAAGCCTCTCGGAGCTCGTGGGGCCGAACGGCGAGCGTCGAAGCACTCGTTTTTGCTCCAGTAGTGGGCCTTTATTGACTAAATTGTAACATGACGACCTATGTGAATTTGGCATGACTTTTTAGCGACTACTTTTGAGCTAGTCGGCTAAGATTTGAAACAAACGATCGGTGGGAATCCAGCTTTCAGGGGACGCCTCCCTTGAGTCTCTGGACGGCTGTGGGGCCGAGCGGCGAGCATTAAAGCACTCAGTTTCGGTCCAGTAGGAGGCCTTTATTGACTAAATTGTAACATGACGACCTATGTGATTTTGGCAGGACTTTTTAGCGCCTACTTTTCAGCTACTGGGCTAAGATTTGAAACAAACGATCGGTGGGAATCCAGCTTTCAGGGGAGGCCTCTTCCAAGCCTCTCGGAGGTCATGGGGCCGAACGGCGAGCGTCAAAGCACTCGGTTTCGCTCCAGTAGTAGGCCTTTGTTGACTAAATTGTAACATGACAACCAATGTGACTTTGGCAGGACTTTTTAGCGCTTACCTTTGAGCTAGTTGGCTCAGATTTGAAACACACGATCGGTGGGATTCCAGCTTTCAGGGGAGGCCTCCCCCGAGTCTCTGGATGGCTGTGGGGCCGAACGGCGAGCGTCAAAGCACTCGGTTTCTCTCCAGTCGTAGGCCTTTATTGACTAAATTGTAACATGACGACCTATGTGATTTTGGCAGGACTTTTTTGCGCCTACTTTTCAGCTACTGGGCTAAGATTTGAAACAAACGATCGGTGGGAATCAAGCTTTCAGGGGAGGCCTCTTCCAAGCCTCTCGGAGGTCGTGGGGCCGAACGGCGAGCGTCAAAGCACTCGTTTTCAGTCCAGTAGTAGGCCTTTATTGACTAAATTGTAACATGACGACCTATGTGATTTTGGCAGGACTTTTTAGCGCCTACTTTTCAGCTACTGGGCTAAGATTTGAAACAAACGATCGGTGGGAATTCAGCTTTCAGGGGAGTCCTCCCCCGAGTCTCTGGACGGCTGTGGGGCCGAGCGGCGAGCTTTAAAGCACTCAGTTTCGCTCGAGTACCATGACGACCGATTTGACTTCGGCACGACTTTAGGTCGCTTATTTTCAGCCTAGCGGGCTAGGAATTCACACAGACAAGCCTTGGGAATCCAGCCTTCAAGGGAGGCCTCTTCCAAGCCTCTCAAAGCTCGTGGGGCCGAACGGCGAGCGTCGAAGCACTCGGTTTCGCTCCAGTAGTAACCCTTTATTGACTAAATTGTAACATCACAACCTATGTGATTTTGGCAGGACTTTTTAGCGCCTACTTTTCAGCTAGTGGGCTAAGATTTGAAACACATTATCGGTGTGAATCCAGCTTTCAGGGGAGGCCTCCCCCGAGTCTCTGGACGGTTGTGGGGCCGAGCGGCGAGCGTTAAAGCACTCAGTTTCGCTCGAGTACCATGACGACCAATTTTACTTCGGCACGACTTTAGGTCCCTTAATTTCTACCTAGCGGGCTAGGAATTTACACAGACAAGCCTTGGGAATCCAGCTTTCAAGGGAGGCCTCTTCCAAGCCTCTCGGAGCTCGTGGGGCCGAACGGCGAGCGTCAAAGCACTCGTTTTCAGTCCAGTAGTAGGCCTTTATTGACTAAATTGTAACATGACGACCTATGTGATTTTGGCAGGACATTTTAGCGCCTACTTTTGAGCTAGTGGGCTAAGATTTGAAACAAACGATCGGTGGGAATCCAGCTTTCAGGGGACGCCTCCCTTGAGTCTCTGGACGGCTGTGGGGCCGAGCGGCGAGCATTAAAGCACTCAGTTTCGGTCCAGTAGGAGGCCTTTATTGACTAAATTGTAACATGACGACCTATGTGACTTTGGCAGGACATTTTAGCGCCTAGTTTTGAGCTAGTGGGCTAAGATTTGAAACAAACGATCGGTGGGAATCCAGCTTTCAGGGGAAGCCTTCCCCGAGTCTCTGGACGGCTGTGGGCCCGAACGGCGAGCGTCAAAGCACTCAGTTTCGCACCAGTAGTAGGCCTTTATTGACTAAATTGTAACATGACAACCTATGTGACTTTGGCAGGACTTTTTAGCGGTTACTTTTAACCTAGTGCGCTAAGATTTCAAACAAACGATCGGTGGGAATCCAGCTTTCAGGGGAGTCCTACCCCGAGTCTCTGGACGGCTGTGGGGCCGAGCGGCGAGCGTTAAAGCACTCAGTTTCGCTCGAGTACCATGACAACCGATTTGACTTCGGCACGACTTTAGGTCGCTTAATTTCAGCCTAGCGGGCTAGGAATTCACACAGACAAGCCTTGGGAATCCAGCTTTCAAGGGAGGCCTCTTCCAAGCCTCTCGGAGCTCGTGGGGCCGAACGGCGAGCGTCGAAGCACTCGTTTTTGCTCCAGTAGTGGGCCTTTATTGACTAAATTGTAACATGACGACCTATGTGAATTTGGCATGACTTTTTAGCGCCTACTTTTGAGCTAGTCGGCTAAGATTTGAAACAAACGATCGGTGGGAATCCAGCTTTCAGGGGAGGCCTCCCCCGAGTCTCTGGACAGCTGTGGGGCCGAACGGCGAGCGTCAAAGCACTCGTTTTTGCTCCAGTAGTGGGCCTTTATTGACTAAATTGTAACATGACGACCTATGTGAATTTGGCATGACTTTTTAGCGCCTACTTTTGAGCTAGTGGGCTAAGATTTGAAACAAACGATCGGTGGGAATCCAGCTTTCAGGGGACGCCTCCCTTGAGTCTCTGGACGGCTGTGGGGCCGAGCGGCGAGCATTAAAGCACTCAGTTTCGGTCCAGTAGGAGGCCTTTATTGACTAAATTGTAACATGACGACCTATGTGATTTTGGCAGGACTTTTTAGCGCCTACTTTTCAGCTACTGGGCTAAGATTTGAAACAAACGATCGATGGGAATCCAGCTTTCAGGGGAGGCCTCTTCCAAGCCTCTCGGAGGTCATGGGGCCGAACGGCGAGCGTCAAAGCACTCGGTTTCGCTCCAGTAGTAGGCCTTTGTTGACTAAATTGTAACATGACAACCAATGTGACTTTGGCAGGACTTTTTAGCGCTTACCTTTGAGCTAGTTGGCTCAGATTTGAAACACACGATCGGTGGGATTCCAGCTTTCAGGGGAGGCCTCCCCCGAGTCTCTGGATGGCTGTGGGGCCGAACGGCGAGCGTCAAAGCACTCGGTTTCTCTCCAGTCGTAGGCCTTTATTGACTAAATTGTAACATGACGACCTATGTGATTTTGGCAGGACTTTTTTGCGCCTACTTTTCAGCTACTGGGCTAAGATTTGAAACAAACGATCGGTGGGAATCAAGCTTTCAGGGGAGGCCTCCCCTGAGTCTCTGGATGGCTGTGGGGCTGAGCGGCCATTCTTAAAGCACTCAGTTTCGGTCCAGTAATAGGCCTTTATTGACTAAATTGTAACATGACGACCTATGTGATTTTGGCAGGACTTTTTAGCGCTTACGTTTTAGCTAGTGGGCTAAGATTTAAAACAAACGATCGGTGGGAAACCAGCTTTCAGGGGAGGCCTCCCCCGAGTCTCTGGACTGCTGTGGGGCCGAGCGGCGACCGTTAAAGCACTCAGTTTTGCTCGAGTACCATGACGACCGATTTGACTTCGGCATGACTTTAGGTCGCTTAATTTCAGCCTAGTGGGCTAGGAATTCACACAGACAATCCTTGGGAATCCAGCTTTCAGGGGAGGCCACTTCCAAGCCTCTCAGAGGTCGTGGGGCCTATCGGCGAGCGTCAAAGCACTCGGTTTCGCTCCAGTAGTAGGCCTTTATTGACTAAATTGTAACATGACGACCTATGTGACTTTGGCAAGACTTTTTAGCGCTCACTTTTGAGCTAGTGGGCTAAGATTTGAAACAAACGATCGGTGGGAATCCAGCTTTCAGGGGAAGCCTCCCCCGAGTCTCTGGACGGCTGTGGGCCCAAACGGCGAGCGTCAAAGCACTCAGTTTCGCTCCAGTAGTAGGCCTTTATTGACTAAATTGTAACATGACAACCTATGTGACTTTGGCAGGACTTTTTAGCGCCTACTTTTCAGCTACTGGGCTAAGATTTGAAACAAACGATCGGTGGGAATCCAGCTTTCAGGGGAGGCCTCCCCCGAATCTCTGGACGGCTGTGGGGCCGAACGGTGAGCGTCAAAGCACTCGGTTTCTCTCCAGTCGTAGGCCTTTATTGACTAAATTGTAACATGACGACCTATGTGATTTTGGCAGGACTTTTTAGCGCCTACTTTTCAGCTACTGGGCTAAGATTTGAAACAAATGATCGGTGGGAATTCAGCTTTCAGGGGAGTCCTCCCCCGAGTCTCTGGACGGCTGTGGGGCCGAGCGGCGAGCGTCAAAGCACTCGGTTTCTCTCCAGTCATAGGCCTTTATTGACTAAATTGTAACATGACGACCTATGTGATTTTGGCAGGACTTTTTAGCGCCTACTTTTCAGCTACTGGGCTAAGATTTGAAACAAACGATCGGTGGGAATTCAGCTTTCAGGGGAGTCCTCCCCCGAGTCTCTGGACGGCTGTGGGGCCGAGCGGCGAGCTTTAAAGCACTCAGTTTCGCTCGAGTACCATGACGACCGATTTGACTTCGGCACGACTTTAGGTCGCTTATTTTCAGCCTAGCGGGCTAGGAATTCACACAGACAAGCCTTGGGAATCCAGCCTTCAAGGGAGGCCTCTTCCAAGCCTCTCAAAGCTCGTGGGGCCGAACGGCGAGCGTCGAAGCACTCGGTTTCGCTCCAGTAGTAACCCTTTATTGACTAAATTGTAACATCACAACCTATGTGATTTTGGCAGGACTTTTTAGCGCCTACTTTTCAGCTACTGGGCTAAGATTTGAAACAAACGATCGGTGGGAATCCAGCTTTCAGGGGAGGCCTCCCCCGAGTCTCTGGACGGCTGTGGGGCCGAGTGGCGAGCGTAATAGCACTCAGTTTCGCTCGAGTACCATGACGACCGATTTGACTTCGGCACAACTTTAGGTCGCTTAATTTCAGCCGAGCGGGCTAGGAATTAACACAGACAAGCCTTGGGAATCCAGCTTTCAGGGGAGGCCTCTTTCAAGCCTCTCAGAGGTTGTGGGGCCGAGCGGCGAGCGTCAAAGCACTCGGTTTCGCTCCAGTAGTAGGCCTTTATTGACTAAATTGTAACATGACGACCTATGTGATTTTGGCAGGACTTTTTAGCGCCTACTTTTCAGCTACTAGGGTAAGATTTGAAACAAACGATCGGTGGGAATCCAGCTTTCAGGGGAGGCCTCCCCCGAATCTCTGGACGGTTGTGGGGCCGAACGGTGAGCGTCAAAGCACTCAGTTTCTCTCCAGTCGTAGGCCTTTATTGACTAAATTGTAACATGACGACCTATGTGAATTTGGCAGGACTTTTTAGTGCCTACTTTTGAACTAGTGGGCTAAGATTTGAAACAAACGATCGGTGGGAATCCAGCTTTCAGGGGAGGCCTCCCCTGAGTCTCTGGACGGCTGTGGGGCTGAGCGGCGATCGTTAAAGCACTCAGTTTCGGTCCAGTGATAGGCCTTTATTGACTAAATTGTAACATGACGACCTATGTGATTTTGGCAGGACTTTTTAGGGCTTACGTTTGAGCTAGTGTGCTAAGATTTAAAACAAACGATCGGTGGGAATCCAGCTTTCAGGGGAGGCCTCCCCCGAGTCTCTGGACGGCTGTGGGGCCGAGCGGCGAGCGTTAAAGCACTCAGTTTCGCTCGAGTACCATGACGACCGATTTGACTTCGGCACGACTTTAGGTCGCTTAATTTCAGCCTAGCGGGCTAGGAATTCACACAGACAAGCCTTGGGAATCCAGCTTTCAAGGGAGGCCTCTTCCAAGCCTCTCGGAGCTCGTGGGGCCGAACGGCGAGCGTCGAAGCACTCGGTTTCGCTCCAGTAGTAGGCCTTTATTGAATAAATTGTAACATGACAACCTATGTGACTTTGGCAGGACTTTTTAGCGCTTACTTTTGAGCTAGTGGGCTACGATTTGAAACAAACGATCGGTGGGAATCCAGCTTTCAGGGGAGGCCTCCTCCGAGTCTCTGGACGGCTGTGGGGACGAACGGCGAGCGTCAAAGCACTCGGTTTCTCTCCAGTAGTAGGCCTTTATTGACTAAATTGTAACATGACGACCTATGTGATTTTGGCAGGACCTTTTAGCGCCTACTTTTCAGCTACTGGGCTAAGATTTGAAACAAACGATCGGTGGGAATCCAGCTTTCGGGGGAGGCCTCCCCCGAGTCTCTGGACGGCTGTGGGGCCGAGCGGCGAGCGTTAAAGCTCTCAGTTTCGGTCAAGTAATAGGCCTTTATTGACTAAATTGTAACATGACGACCTATGTGATTTTGGCAGGACTTTTTAGCGCCTACTTTTCAGTTACTGGGCGAAGATTTGAAACAAACGATCGGTGGGAATCCAGCTTTCAGGGGAGGCCTCTTCCAAGCCTCTCGGAGGTCGTGGGGCCGAACGGCGAGCGTCATAGCACTCGGTTTCTCTCCAGTAGTAGGCCTTTATTGACTAAATTGTAACATGACGACCTATGTGACTTTGGCAAGACTTTTTAGCGCCTACGTTTGACCTAGTGGGCTAAGATTTGAAACAAACGATCGGTGGGAATCCAGCTTTCAGGGGAGTCCTCCCCCGAGTCTCTGGACGGCTGTGGGGCAGAGTGGCGAGCGTCAAAGCACTCGGTTTCTCTCCAGTAGTAGGCCTTTATTGACTAAATTGTACCATGACGACCTATGTGATTTTGGCAGGACATTTTAGCGCTTACTTTTGAGTTAGTGGGCTAAGATTTCAAACACATTATCGGTGGGAATCCAGCTTTCAGGGGAGTCCTCCCCCGAGTCTCTGGACGGCTGTGGGGCCGAGCGGCGAGCATTAAAGCACTCAGTTTCGGTCCAGTAGGAGGCCTTTATTGACTAAATTGTAACATGACGATCTATGTGATTTTGGCAGGACTTTTTAGCGCCTACTTTTCAGCTACTGGGCTAAGATTTGAAAGAAACGATCGGTGGGAATCCAGCTTTCAGGGGAGGCCTCTTCCAAGCCTCTCGGAGGTCGTGGGCCCGAACGGCGAGTGTCAAAGCACTCGGTTTCGCTCCAGTAGTAGGCCTTTATTGACTAAATTGTAACATGACAACCTATGTGACTTTGGCAGGACTTTTTAGCGCTTACTTTTTACCTAGTGCACTAAGATTTGAAACAAACGATCTGTGGGAATCCAGCTTTCAGGGGAGTCCTCCCCCGAGTCTCTGGACGGCTGTGGGGCCGAGCGGCGAGCTTTAAAGCACTCAGTTGCGCTCGAGTACCATGACGACCAGTTTGACTTCGGCACGACTTTAGGTCGCTTAATTTCAGCCTAGCGAGCTAGGAATTCACACAGACAATCCTTGGGAATCCAGCTTTCAGGGGAGGCCTCTTCCAAGCCTCTCAGAGGTCGTGGGGCCGAACGGTGAGCGTCAAAGCACTCGGTTTCTCTCCAGTAGGAGGCCTTTATTGACTAAATTGTAACATGACGACCTATGTGATTTTGGCAGGACTTTTTAGCGCTTCCTTTTGAGCTAGTGGACTAAGATTTGAAACAGACGATCGGTGGGAATCCAGCTTTCAGGGGAGGCCTCCCCCGAGTCTCTGGACGGCTGTGGGGCCGAACGGCGAGCGTCAAAGCACTCGGTTTCTCTCCAGTAGTAGGCCTTTATTGACTAAATTGTAACATGACGACCTATGTGATTTTGGCAGGACTTTTTAGCGCCTACTTTTCAGCTACTGGGCTAAGATATTAAACAAACGATCGGTGGGAATCCAGCTTTCAGGGGAAGCCTCCCCCGACTCTCTGGACGGCTGTGGGGCCGAGCGGCGAGCGTTTAATCACTCAGTTTCGCTCGAGTACCATGACGACCGATTTGACTTCGGCACGACTTTAGGTCGCTTAATTTCAGTTTAGCCGGCTAGGAATTCACACAGACAATCCTTGGGAATCCAGCTTTCAGGGGAGGCCTCTTCCAAGCCTCTCAGAGGTCGTGGGGCCGAACGGCGAGCGTCAAAGCACTCGGTTTCTCTCCAGTAGTAGGCCTTTATTGACTAAATTGTAACATGACGACCTATGTGATTTTGGCAGGACTTTTTAGCGCTTCCTTTTGAGCTAGTGGACTAAGATTTATAACAAACGATCGGTGGGAATCCAGCTTTCAGGGGAGGCCTCCCCCGAGTCTCTGGACGGCTGTGGGGCCGAACGGCGAGCGTCAAAGCACTCGGTTTCTCTCCAGTAGTAGGCCTTTATTGACTAAATTGTAACATGACGACCCATGTGATTTTGGCAGGACTTTTTAGCGCCTACTTTTCAGCTACTGGGCTAAGATTTGAAACAAACGATCGGTGGAATCCAGCTTTCAAGGGAGGCCTCTTCCAAGCCTCTCGGAGCTCGTGGGGCCGAACGGCGAGCGTCATAGCATTCGGTTTCTCTCCAGTAGTTGGCCTTTATTGACTAAATTGTAACATGACGACCTATGTGACTTTGGCACGACTTTTTAGCGCCTACTTTTGAGTTAGTGGACTAAGATTTGAAACAAACGCTCGGTGGGAATCCAGCTTTCAGGGGAGGCCTCCCCCGAGTCTCTGGGCGGCTGTGGGGCCGAACGGCGAGCGTCAAAGCACTCGGTTTCTCTCCAGTAGTAGGCCTTTATTGAGTAAATTGTAACATGACGACCTATGTGATTTTGGCAGGACTTTTTAGCGCCTACTTTTCAGCAACTGGGCTAAGATTTGAAACAAATGATCGGTGGGAATCCAGCTTTCAGGGGAGACCTCCCCCGAGACTCGGGACGGCTGTGGGGCCGAATGGCGAGCGTCAAAGCACTCGGTTTCTCTCCAGTAGTAGGCCTTTATTGACTAAATTGTAACATGACGACCGATGTGATTTTGGCAGGACTTTTTAGCGCTTACTTTTGAGCTAGTGGGCTAAGATTTGAAACACATTATCGGTGTGAATCCAGCTTTCAGGGGAGGCCTCCCCCGAGTCTCTGGACGGTTGTGGGGCCGAGCGGCGAGCGTTAAAGCACTCAGTTTCGCTCGAGTACCATGACGACCAATTTTACTTCGGCACGACTTTAGGTCGCTTAATTTCTACCTAGCGGGCTAGGAATTTACACAGACAAGCCTTGGGAATCCAGCTTTCAAGGGAGGCCTCTTCCAAGCCTCTCGGAGGTCGTGGGGCCGAACGGCGAGCGTCAAAGCACTCGTTTTCAGTCCAGTAGTAGGCCTTTATTGACTAAATTGTAACATGACGACCTATGTGATTTTGGCAGGACATTTTAGCGCCTACTTTTGAGCTAGTGGGCTAAGATTTGAAACAAACGATCGGTGGGAATCCAGCTTTCAGGGGACGCCTCCCTTGAGTCTCTGGACGGCTGTGGGGCCGAGCGGCGAGCATTAAAGCACTCAGTTTCGGTCCAGTAGGAGGCCTTTATTGACTAAATTGTAACATGACGACCTATGTGACTTTGGCAGGACATTTTAGCGCCTAGTTTTGAGCTAGTGGCTAAGATTTGAAACAAACGATCGGTGGGAATCCAGCTTTCAGGGGAAGCCTTCCCCGAGTCTCTGGACGGCTGTGGGCCCGAACGGCGAGCGTCAAAGCACTCAGTTTCGCACCAGTAGTAGGCCTTTATTGACTAAATTGTAACATGACAACCTATGTGACTTTGGCAGGACTTTTTAGCGGTTACTTTTAACCTAGTGCGCTAAGATTTCAAACAAACGATCGGTGGGAATCCAGCTTTCAGGGGAGTCCTACCCCGAGTCTCTGGACGGCTGTGGGGCCGAGCGGCGAGCGTTAAAGCACTCAGTTTCGCTCGAGTACCATGACAACCGATTTGACTTCGGCACGACTTTAGGTCGCTTAATTTCAGCCTAGCGGGCTAGGAATTCACACAGACAAGCCTTGGGAATCCAGCTTTCAAGGGAGGCCTCTTCCAAGCCTCTCGGAGCTCGTGGGGCCGAACGGCGAGCGTCGAAGCACTCTGTTTCGCTCCAGTAGTAACCCTTTATTGACTAAATTGTAACATGACGACCTATGTGATTTTGGCAGGACTTTTTAGCGCCTACTTTTCAGCTACTGGGCTAAGATTTGAAACAAACGATCGGTGGGAATCCAGCTTTCAGGGGAGGCCTCTTCCAAGCCTCTCGGAGGTCATGGGGCCGAACGGCGAGCGTCAAAGCACTCGGTTTCGCTCCAGTAGTAGGCCTTTGTTGACTAAATTGTAACATGACAACCAATGTGACTTTGGCAGGACTTTTTAGCGCTTACCTTTGAGCTAGTTGGCTCAGATTTGAAACACACGATCGGTGGGATTCCAGCTTTCAGGGGAGGCCTCCCCCGAGTCTCTGGATGGCTGTGGGGCCGAACGGCGAGCGTCAAAGCACTCAGTTTCGGTCCAGTCGTAGGCCTTTATTGACTAAATTGTAACATGACGACCTATGTGATTTTGGCAGGACTTTTTAGCGCTTACGTTTTAGCTAGTGGGCTAAGATTTAAAACAAACGATCGGTGGGAAACCAGCTTTCAGGGGAGGCCTCCCCCGAGTCTCTGGACTGCTGTGGGGCCGAGCGGCGACCGTTAAAGCACTCAGTTTCGCTCGAGTACCATGACGACCGATTTGACTTCGGCATGACTTTAGGTCGCTTAATTTCAGCCTAGTGGGCTAGGAATTCACACAGACAATCCTTGTGAATCCAGCTTTCAGGGGAGGCCACTTCCAAGCCTCTCAGAGGTCGTGGGGCCTATCGGCGAGCGTCAAAGCACTCGGTTTCGCTCCAGTAGTAGGCCTTTATTGACTAAATTCTAACATGACGACCTATGTGACTTTGGCAAGACTTTTTAGCGCTCACTTTTGAGCTAGTGGGCTAAGATTTGAAACAAACGATCGGTGGGAATCCAGCTTTCAGGGGAAGCCTCCCCCGAGTCTCTGGACGGCTGTGGGCCCAAACGGCGAGCGTCAAAGCACTCAGTTTCGCTCCAGTAGTAGGCCTTTATTGAGTAAATTGTAACATGACAACCTATGTGACTTTGGCAGGACTTTTTAGCGGTTACTTTTGACCTAGTGCGCTAAGATTTCAAACAAACGATCGGTGGGAATCCAGCTTTCAGGGGAGTCCTACCCCGAGTCTCTGGACGGCTGTGGGGCCGAGTGGCGAGCGTAATAGCACTCAGTTTCGCTCGAGTACCATGACGACCGATTTGACTTCGGCACAACTTTAGGTCGCTTAATTTCAGCCGAGCGGGCTAGGAATTAACACAGACAAGCCTTGGGAATCCAGCTTTCAGGGGAGGCCTCTTTCAAGCCTCTCAGAGGTTGTGGGGCCGAGCGGCGAGCGTCAAAGCACTCGGTTTCGCTCCAGTAGTAGGCCTTTATTGACTAAATTGTAACATGACGACCTATGTGATTTTGGCAGGACTTTTTAGCGCCTACTTTTCAGCTACTAGGGTAAGATTTGAAACAAACGATCGGTGGGAATCCAGCTTTCAGGGGAGGCCTCCCCCGAATCTCTGGACGGTTGTGGGGCCGAACGGTGAGCGTCAAAGCACTCAGTTTCTCTCCAGTCGTAGGCCTTTATTGACTAAATTGTAACATGACGACCTATGTGAATTTGGCAGGACTTTTTAGTGCCTACTTTTGAACTAGTGGGCTAAGATTTGAAACAAACGATCGGTGGGAATCCAGCTTTCAGGGGAGGCCTCCCCTGAGTCTCTGGACGGCTGTGGGGCTGAGCGGCGATCGTTAAAGCACTCAGTTTCGGTCCAGTGATAGGCCTTTATTGACTAAATTGTAACATGACGACCTATGTGATTTTGGCAGGACTTTTTAGCGCTTACGTTTGAGCTAGTGTGCTAAGATTTAAAACAAACGATCGGTGGGAATCCAGCTTTCAGGGGAGGCCTCCCCCGAGTCTCTGGACGGCTGTGGGGCCGAGCGGCGAGCGTTAAAGCACTCAGTTTCGCTCGAGTACCATGACGACCGATTTGACTTCGGCACGACTTTAGGTCGCTTAATTTCAGCCTAGCGGGCTAGGAATTCACACAGACAAGCCTTGGGAATCCAGCTTTCAAGGGAGGCCTCTTCCAAGCCTCTCGGAGCTCGTGGGGCCGAACGGCGAGCGTCGAAGCACTCGGTTTCGCTCCAGTAGTAGGCCTTTATTGAATAAATTGTAACATGACAACCTATGTGACTTTGGCAGGACTTTTTAGCGCTTACTTTTGAGCTAGTGGGCTACGATTTGAAACAAACGATCGGTGGGAATCCAGCTTTCAGGGGAGGCCTCCTCCGAGTCTCTGGACGGCTGTGGGGACGAACGGCGAGCGTCAAAGCACTCGGTTTCTCTCCAGTAGTAGGCCTTTATTGACTAAATTGTAACATGACGACCTATGTGATTTTGGCAGGACCTTTTAGCGCCTACTTTTCAGCTACTGGGCTAAGATTTGAAACAAACGATCGGTGGGAATCCAGCTTTCGGGGGAGGCCTCCCCCGAGTCTCTGGACGGCTGTGGGGCCGAGCGGCGAGCGTTAAAGCTCTCAGTTTCGGTCAAGTAATAGGCCTTTATTGACTAAATTGTAACATGACGACCTATGTGATTTTGGCAGGACTTTTTAGCGCCTACTTTTCAGTTACTGGGCGAAGATTTGAAACAAACGATCGGTGGGAATCCAGCTTTCAGGGGAGGCCTCTTCCAAGCCTCTCGGAGGTCGTGGGGGCCGAACGGCGAGCGTCATAGCACTCGGTTTCTCTCCAGTAGTAGGCCTTTATTGACTAAATTGTAACATGACGACCTATGTGACTTTGGCAAGACTTTTTAGCGCCTACGTTTGACCTAGTGGGCTAAGATTTGAAACAAACGATCGGTGGGAATCCAGCTTTCAGGGGAGGCCTCCCCCGAGTCTCTGGACGGCTGTGGGGCCGAGCGGCGACCGTTAAAGCACTCAGTTTCGCTCGAGTACCATGACGACCGATTTGACTTCGGCACGACTTTAGGTCGCTTAATTTCAGCCTAGCGGGCTAGGAATTCACACAGACAATCCTTGGGAATCCAGCTTTCAGGGATGCCACTTCCAAGCCTCTCAGAGGTCGTGGGGCCTATCGGCGAGCGTCAAAGCACTCGGTTTCGCTCCAGTAGTAGGCCTTTATTGACTAAATTCTAACATGACGACCTATGTGACTTTGGCAAGACTTTTTAGCGCTCACTTTTGAGCTAGTGGCTAAGATTTGAAACAAACGATCGGTGGGAATCCAGCTTTCAGGGGAAGCCTCCCCCGAGTCTCTGGACGGCTGTGGGCCCAAACGGCGAGCGTCAAAGCACTCAGTTTCGCTCCAGTAGTAGGCCTTTATTGAGTAAATTGTAACATGACAACCTATGTGACTTTGGCAGGACTTTTTAGCGGTTACTTTTGACCTAGTGCGCTAAGATTTCAAACAAACGATCGGTGGGAATCCAGCTTTCAGGGGAGTCCTACCCCGAGTCTCTGGACGGCTGTGGGGCCGAGCGGCGAGCGTTAAAGCACTCAGTTTCGCTCGAGTACCATGACGACCGATTTGACTTCGGCACGGCTTTAGGTCGCTTAATTTCAGCCTAGCGGGCTAGGAATTCACACAGACAATCCTTGGGAATCCAGCTTTCAGGGGAGGCCACTTCCAAGCCTCTCAGAGGTCGTGGGGCCTATCGGCGAGCGTCAAAGCACTCGGTTTCGCTCCAGTAGTAGGCCTTTATTGACTAAATTGTAACATGACGACCTATGTGACTTTGGCAAGACTTTTTAGCGCTCACTTTTGAGCTAGTGGGCTAAGATTTGAAACAAACGATCGGTGGGAATACAGCTTTCAGGGGAGGCCTCCCCCGAGTCTCTGGACAGCTGTGGGGCCGAACGGCGAGCGTCAAAGCACTTGGTTTCTCTCCAGTAGTAGGCCTTTATTGACTAAATTGTAACATGACGACCTATGTGACTTTGGCAGGACTTTTTAGCGCCTACTTTTCAGCTACTGGGCTAAGATTTGAAACAAACGATCGGTGGCAATCCAGCTTTCAGGGGAGGCCTCTTCCAAGCCTCTCGGAGGTCGTGGGGCCGAACGGCGAGCGTCATAGCACTCGGTTTCTCTCCAGTAGTAGGCCTTTATTGACTAAATTGTAACATGACGACCTATGTGACTTTGGCAAGACTTTTTAGCGCCTACGTTTGACCTAGTGGGCTAAGATTTGAAACAAACGATCGGTGGGAATCCAGCTTTCAGGGGAGGCCTCCCCCGAGTCTCTGGACGGCTGTGGGGCCGAGCGGCGACCGTTAAAGCACTCAGTTTCGCTCGAGTACCATGACGACCGATTTGACTTCGGCACGACTTTAGGTCGCTTAATTTCAGCCTAGCGGGCTAGGAATTCACACAGACAATCCTTGGGAATCCAGCTTTCAGGGGATGCCACTTCCAAGCCTCTCAGAGGTCGTGGGGCCTATCGGCGAGCGTCAAAGCACTCGGTTTCGCTCCAGTAGTAGGCCTTTATTGACTAAATTGTAACATGACGACCTATGTGACTTTGGCAAGACTTTTTAGCGCTCACTTTTGAGCTAGTGGGCTAAGATTTGAAACAAACGATCGGTGGGAATCCAGCTTTCAGGGGAAGCCTCCCCCGAGTCTCTGGACGGCTGTGGGCCCAAACGGCGAGCGTCAAAGCACTCAGTTTCGCTCCAGTAGTAGGCCTTTATTGAGTAAATTGTAACATGACAACCTATGTGACTTTGGCAGGACTTTTTAGCGGTTACTTTTGACCTAGTGCGCTAAGATTTCAAACAAACGATCGGTGGGAATCCAGCTTTCAGGGGAGTCCTACCCCGAGTCTCTGGACGGCTGTGGGGCCGAGCGGCGAGCGTTAAAGCACTCAGTTTCGCTCGAGTACCATGACGACCGATTTGACTTCGGCACGGCTTTAGGTCGCTTAATTTCAGCCTAGCGGGCTAGGAATTCACACAGACAATCCTTGGGAATCCAGCTTTCAGGGGAGGCCACTTCCAAGCCTCTCAGAGGTCGTGGGGCCTATCGGCGAGCGTCAAAGCACTCGGTTTCGCTCCAGTAGTAGGCCTTTATTGACTAAATTGTAACATGACGACCTATGTGACTTTGGCAAGACTTTTTAGCGCTCACTTTTGAGCTAGTGGGCTAAGATTTGAAACAAACGATCGGTGGGAATACAGCTTTCAGGGGAGGCCTCCCCCGAGTCTCTGGACAGCTGTGGGGCCGAACGGCGAGCGTCAAAGCACTTGGTTTCTCTCCAGTAGTAGGCCTTTATTGACTAAATTGTAACATGACGACCTATGTGACTTTGGCAGGACTTTTTAGCGCCTACTTTTCAGCTACTGGGCTAAGATTTGAAACAAACGATCGGTGGGAATCCAGCTTTCAGGGGAGGCCTCCCCCGAATCTCTGGACGGCTGTGGGGCCGAACGGTGAGCGTCAAAGCACTCGGTTTCTCTCCAGTCGTAGGCCTTTATTGACTAAATTGTAACATGACGACCTATGTGATTTTGGCAGGACTTTTTAGCGCCTACTTTTCAGCTACTGGGCTAAGATTTGAAACAAATGATCGGTGGGAATTCAGCTTTCAGGGGAGTCCTCCCCCGAGTCTCTGGACGGCTGTGGGGCCGAGCGGCGAGCGTCAAAGCACTCGGTTTCTCTCCAGTCATAGGCCTTTATTGACTAAATTGTAACATGACGACCTATGTGATTTTGGCAGGACTTTTTAGCGCCTACTTTTCAGCTACTGGGCTAAGATTTGAAACAAACGATCGGTGGGAATTCAGCTTTCAGGGGAGTCCTCCCCCGAGTCTCTGGACGGCTGTGGGGCCGAGCGGCGAGCTTTAAAGCACTCAGTTTCGCTCGAGTACCATGACGACCGATTTGACTTCGGCACGACTTTAGGTCGCTTAATTTCAGCCTAGCGGGCTAGGAATTCACACAGACAAGCCTTGGGAATCCAGCCTTCAAGGGAGGCCTCTTCCAAGCCTCTCAAAGCTCGTGGGGCCGAACGGCGAGCGTCGAAGCACTCGGTTTCGCTCCAGTAGTAACCCTTTATTGACTAAATTGTAACATCACAACCTATGTGATTTTGGCAGGACTTTTTAGCGCCTACTTTTCAGCTACTGGGCTAAGATTTGAAACAAACGATCGGTGGGAATCCAGCTTTCAGGGGAGGCCTCCCCCGAGTCTCTGGACGGCTGTGGGGCCGAGTGGCGAGCGTAATAGCACTCAGTTTCGCTCGAGTACCATGACGACCGATTTGACTTCGGCACAACTTTAGGTCGCTTAATTTCAGCCGAGCGGGCTAGGAATTAACACAGACAAGCCTTGGGAATCCAGCTTTCAGGGGAGGCCTCTTTCAAGCCTCTCAGAGGTTGTGGGGCCGAGCGGCGAGCGTCAAAGCACTCGGTTTCGCTCCAGTAGTAGGCCTTTATTGACTAAATTGTAACATGACGACCTATGTGATTTTGGCAGGACTTTTTAGCGCCTACTTTTCAGCTACTAGGGTAAGATTTGAAACAAACGATCGGTGGGAATCCAGCTTTCAGGGGAGGCCTCCCCCGAATCTCTGGACGGTTGTGGGGCCGAACGGTGAGCGTCAAAGCACTCAGTTTCTCTCCAGTCGTAGGCCTTTATTGACTAAATTGTAACATGACGACCTATTTGAATTTGGCAGGACTTTTTAGTGCCTACTTTTGAACTAGTGGGCTAAGATTTGAAACAAACGATCGGTGGGAATCCAGCTTTCAGGGGAGGCCTCCCCTGAGTCTCTGGACGGCTGTGGGGCTGAGCGGCGATCGTTAAAGCACTCAGTTTCGGTCCAGTGATAGGCCTTTATTGACTAAATTGTAACATGACGACCTATGTGATTTTGGCAGGACTTTTTAGCGCTTACGTTTGAGCTAGTGTGCTAAGATTTAAAACAAACGATCGGTGGGAATCCAGCTTTCAGGGGAGGCCTCCCCCGAGTCTCTGGACGGCTGTGGGGCCGAGCGGCGAGCGTTAAAGCACTCAGTTTCGCTCGAGTACCATGACGACCGATTTGACTTCGGCACGACTTTAGGTCGCTTAATTTCAGCTTAGCCGGCTAGGAATTCACACAGACAATCCTTGGGAATCCAGCTTTCAGGGGAGGCCTCTTCCAAGCCTCTCAGAGGTCGTGGGGCCGAACGGCGAGCGTCAAAGCACTCGGTTTCTCTCCAGTAGTAGGCCTTTATTGACTAAATTGTAACATGACGACCTATGTGATTTTGGCAGGACTTTTTAGCGCTTCCTTTTGAGCTAGTGGACTAAGATTTATAACAAACGATCGGTGGGAATCCAGCTTTCAGGGGAGGCCTCCCCCGAGTCTCTGGACGGCTGTGGGGCCGAACGGCGAGCGTCAAAGCACTCGGTTTCTCTCCAGTAGTAGGCCTTTATTGACTAAATTGTAACATGACGACCCATGTGATTTTGGCAGGACTTTTTAGCGCCTACTTTTCAGCTACTGGGCTAAGATTTGAAACAAACGATCGGTGGGAATCCAGCTTTCAGGGGAGGTCTCTTCCAAGCCTCTCGGAGCTCGTGGGGCCGAACGGCGAGCGTCATAGCATTCGGTTTCTCTCCAGTAGTTGGCCTTTATTGACTAAATTGTAACATGACGACCTATGTGACTTTGGCACGACTTTTTAGCGCCTACTTTTGAGTTAGTGGACTAAGATTTGAAACAAACGCTCGGTGGGAATCCAGCTTTCAGGGGAGGCCTCCCCCGAGTCTCTGGGCGGCTGTGGGGCCGAACGGCGAGCGTCAAAGCACTCGGTTTCTCTCCAGTAGTAGGCCTTTATTGACTAAATTGTAACATGACGACCTATGTGATTTTGGCAGGACTTTTTAGCGCCTACTTTTCAGCAACTGGGCTAAGATTTGAAACAAATGATCGGTGGGAATCCAGCTTTCAGGGGAGACCTCCCCCGAGACTCGGGACGGCTGTGGGGCCGAATGGCGAGCGTCAAAGCACTCGGTTTCTCTCCAGTAGTAGGCCTTTATTGACTAAATTGTAACAAGACGACCGATGTGATTTTGGCAGGACTTTTTAGCGCTTACTTTTGAGCTAGTGGGCTAAGATTTGAAACACATTATCGGTGTGAATCCAGCTTTCAGGGGAGGCCTCCCCCGAGTCTCTGGACGGTTGTGGGGCCGAGCGGCGAGCGTTAAAGCACTCAGTTTCGCTCGAGTACCATGACGACCAATTTTACTTCGGCACGACTTTAGGTCGCTTAATTTCTACCTAGCGGGCTAGGAATTTACACAGACAAGCCTTGGGAATCCAGCTTTCAAGGGAGGCCTCTTCCAAGCCTCTCGGAGGTCGTGGGGCCGAACGGCGAGCGTCAAAGCACTCGTTTTCAGTCCAGTAGTAGGCCTTTATTGACTAAATTGTAACATGACGACCTATGTGATTTTGGCAGGACATTTTAGCGCCTACTTTTGAGCTAGTGGGCTAAGATTTGAAACAAACGATCGGTGGGAATCCAGCTTTCAGGGGACGCCTCCCTTGAGTCTCTGGACGGCTGTGGGGCCGAGCGGCGAGCATTAAAGCACTCAGTTTCGGTCCAGTAGGAGGCCTTTATTGACTAAATTGTAACATGACGACCTATGTGACTTTGGCAGGACATTTTAGCGCCTAGTTTTGAGCTAGTGGGCTAAGATTTGAAACAAACGATCGGTGGGAATCCAGCTTTCAGGGGAAGCCTTCCCCGAGTCTCTGGACGGCTGTGGGCCCGAACGGCGAGCGTCAAAGCACTCAGTTTCGCACCAGTAGTAGGCCTTTATTGACTAAATTGTAACATGACAACCTATGTGACTTTGGCAGGACTTTTTAGCGGTTACTTTTAACCTAGTGCGCTAAGATTTCAAACAAACGATCGGTGGGAATCCAGCTTTCAGGGGAGTCCTACCCCGAGTCTCTGGACGGCTGTGGGGCCGAGCGGCGAGCGTTAAAGCACTCAGTTTCGCTCGAGTACCATGACAACCGATTTGACTTCGGCACGACTTTAGGTCGCTTAATTTCAGCCTAGCGGGCTAGGAATTCACACAGACAAGCCTTGGGAATCCAGCTTTCGAGGGAGGCCTCTTCCAAGCCTCTCGGAGCTTGTGGGGCCGAACGGCGAGCGTCGAAGCACTCGGTTTCGCTCCAGTCGTAGGCCTTTAATGACTAAATTGTAACATGACGTCCTATGTGACTTTGGCAAGACCTTTTAGCGCTTACCTTTGAGCTAGTCGGCTAAGATTTGAAACAAACGATCGGTGGGAATCCAGCTTTCAGGGGAGGCCTCCCCCGAGTCTCTGGACAGCTGTGGGGCCGAACGGCGAGCGTCAAAGCACTCGTTTTCGCTCCAGTAGTGGGCCTTTATTGACTAAATTGTAACATGACGACCTATGTGACTTTGGCATGACTTTTTAGCGCCTACTTTTGAGCTAGTGGGCTAAGATTTGAAACAAACGATCGGTGGGAATCCAGCTTTCAGGGGACGCCTCCCTTGAGTCTCTGGACGGCTGTGGGGCCGAGCGGCGAGCATTAAAGCACTCAGTTTCGGTCCAGTAGGAGGCCTTTATTGACTAAATTGTAACATGACGACCTATGTGATTTTGGCAGGACTTTTTAGCGCCTACTTTTCAGCTACTGGGCTAAGATTTGAAACAAACGATCGGTGGGAATCCAGCTTTCAGGGGAGGCCTCTTCCAAGCCTCTCGGAGGTCATGGGGCCGAACGGCGAGCGTCAAAGCACTCGGTTTCGCTCCAGTAGTAGGCCTTTATTGACTAAATTGTAACATGACAACCTATGTGACTTTGGCAGGACTTTTTAGCGCTTACCTTTGAGCTAGTTGGCTCAGATTTGAAACACACGATCGGTGGGATTCCAGCTTTCAGGGGAGGCCTCCCCCGAGTCTCTGGATGGCTGTGGGGCCGAACGGCGAGCGTCAAAGCACTCGGTTTCTCTCCAGTCGTAGGCCTTTATTGACTAAATTGTAACATGACGACCTATGTGATTTTGGCAGGACTTTTTTGCGCCTACTTTTCAGCTACTGGGCTAAGATTTGAAACAAACGATCGGTGGGAATCAAGCTTTCAGGGGAGGCCTCCCCTGAGTCTCTGGACGGCTGTGGGGCTGAGCGGCGATTCTTAAAGCACTCAGTTTCGGTCCAGTAATAGGCCTTTATTGACTAAATTGTAACATGACGACCTATGTGATTTTGGCAGGACTTTTTAGCGCTTACGTTTTAGCTAGTGGGCTAAGATTTAAAACAAACGATCGGTGGGAAACCAGCTTTCAGGGGAGGCCTCCCCCCGAGTCTCTGGACTGCTGTGGGGCCGAGCGGCGACCGTTAAAGCACTCAGTTTCGCTCGAGTACCATGACGACCGATTTGACTTCGGCACGACTTTAGGTCGCTTAATTTCAGCCTAGCGGGCTAGGAATTCACACAGACAAGCCTTGGGAATCCAGCTTTCGAGGGAGGCCTCTTCCAAGCCTCTCGGAGCTTGTGGGGCCGAACGGCGAGCGTCGAAGCACTCGGTTTCGCTCCAGTCGTAGGCCTTTAATGACTAAATTGTAACATGACGTCCTATGTGACTTTGGCAAGACCTTTTAGCGCTTACCTTTGAGCTAGTCGGCTAAGATTTGAAACAAACGATCGGTGGGAATCCAGCTTTCAGGGGAGGCCTCCCCCGAGTCTCTGGACAGCTGTGGGGCCGAACGGCGAGCGTCAAAGCACTCGTTTTCGCTCCAGTAGTGGGCCTTTATTGACTAAATTGTAACATGACGACCTATGTGACTTTGGCATGACTTTTTAGCGCCTACTTTTGAGCTAGTGGGCTAAGATTTGAAACAAACGATCGGTGGGAATCCAGCTTTCAGGGGACGCCTCCCTTGAGTCTCTGGACGGCTGTGGGGCCGAGCGGTGAGCATTAAAGCACTCAGTTTCGGTCCAGTAGGAGGCCTTTATTGACTAAATTGTAACATGACGACCTATGTGATTTTGGCAGGACTTTTTAGCGCCTACTTTTCAGCTACTGGGCTAAGATTTGAAACAAACGATCGGTGGGAATCCAGCTTTCAGGGGAGGCCTCTTCCAAGCCTCTCGGAGGTCATGGGGCCGAACGGCGAGCGTCAAAGCACTCGGTTTCGCTCCAGTAGTAGGCCTTTATTGACTAAATTGTAACATGACAACCTATGTGACTTTGGCAGGACTTTTTAGCGCTTACCTTTGAGCTAGTTGGCTCAGATTTGAAACACACGATCGGTGGGATTCCAGCTTTCAGGGGAGGCCTCCCCCGAGTCTCTGGATGGCTGTGGGGCCGAACGGCGAGCGTCAAAGCACTCGGTTTCTCTCCAGTCGTAGGCCTTTATTGACTAAATTGTAACATGACGACCTATGTGATTTTGGCAGGACTTTTTGCGCCTACTTTTCAGCTACTGGGCTAAGATTTGAAACAAACGATCGGTGGGAATCAAGCTTTCAGGGGAGGCCTCCCCTGAGTCTCTGGACGGCTGTGGGGCTGAGCGGCGATTCTTAAAGCACTCAGTTTCGGTCCAGTAATAGGCCTTTATTGACTAAATTGTAACATGACGACCTATGTGATTTTGGCAGGACTTTTTAGCGCTTACGTTTTAGCTAGTGGGCTAAGATTTAAAACAAACGATCGGTGGGAAACCAGCTTTCAGGGGAGGCCTCCCCCGAGTCTCTGGACTGCTGTGGGGCCGAGCGGCGACCGTTAAAGCACTCAGTTTCGCTCGAGTACCATGACGACCGATTTGACTTCGGCATGACTTTAGGTCGCTTAATTTCAGCCTAGTGGGCTAGGAATTCACACAGACAATCCTTGGGAATCCAGCTTTCGGGGGAGGCCACTTCCAAGCCTCTCAGAGGTCGTGGGGCCTATCGGCGAGCGTCAAAGCACTCGGTTTCGCTCCAGTAGTAGGCCTTTATTGACTAAATTGTAACATGACGACCTATGTGACTTTGGCAAGACTTTTTAGCGCTCACTTTTGAGCTAGTGGGCTAAGATTTGAAACAAACGATCGGTGGGAATCCAGCTTTCAGGGGAAGCCTCCCCCGAGTCTCTGGACGGCTGTGGGCCCGAACGGCGAGCGTCAAAGCACTCAGTTTCGCTCCAGTAGTAGGCCTTTATTGAGTAAATTGTAACATGACAACCTATGTGACTTTGGCAGGACTTTTTAGCGGTTACTTTTGACCTAGTGCGCTAAGATTTCAAACAAACGATCGGTGGGAATCCAGCTTTCAGGGGAGTCCTACCCCGAGTCTCTGGACGGCTGTGGGGCCGAGCGGCGAGCGTTAAAGCACTCAGTTTCGCTCGAGTACCATGACGACCGATTTGACTTCGGCACGGCTTTAGGTCGCTTCATTTCAGCCTAGCGGGCTAGGAATTCACACAGACAATCCTTGGGAATCCAGCTTTCAGGGGAGGCCACTTCCAAGCCTCTCAGAGGTCGTGGGGCCTATCGGCGAGCGTCAAAGCACTCGGTTTCGCTCCAGTAGTAGGCCTTTATTGACTAAATTGTAACATGACGACCTATGTGACTTTGGCAAGACTTTTTAGCGCTCACTTTTGAGCTAGTGGGCTAAGATTTGAAACAAACGATCGGTGGGAATACAGCTTTCAGGGGAGGCCTCCCCCGAGTCTCTGGACAGCTGTGGGGCTGAACGGCGAGCGTCAAAGCACTTGGTTTCTCTCCAGTAGTAGGCCTTTCTTGACTAAATTGTAACATGACAACCTATGTGATTTTGGCAGGACTTTTTAGCGCTTACTTTTGAGCTAGTGGGCTAAGATTTGAAACAAACGATCGGTGGGAATCCAGCTTTTAGGGGAGGCCTCCCCCGAGTCTCTGGACAGCTGTGTGGCCGAGCGGCGAGCGTTAAAGCACTCAGTTTCGCTCGAGTACCATGACGACCGATTTGACTTCGGCACAACTTTAGGTCGCTTAATTTCAGCCGAGCGGGCTAGGAATTAACACAGACAAGCCTTGGGAATCCAGCTTTCAAGGGAGGCCTCTTCCAAGCCTCTCGGAGCTTGTGGGGCCGAACGGCGAGCGTCGAAGCACTCGGTTTCGCTTCAGTAGTAGGCCTTTATTGACTAAATTGTAACATGACAACCTATGTGACTTTGGCAGGACTTTGTAGCGCTTACTTTTGAGCTAGTGGGCTAAGATTTGAAACAAACGATCGGTGGGAATCCAGCTTTCAGGGGAGGCCTCCCCCGAGTCTCTGGACGGCTGTGGGGGCGAACGGCGAGCGTCAAAGCACTCTGTTTCTCTCCAGTAGTTGGCCTTTATTGAGTAAATTGTAACAACGACCTATGTGATTTTGGCAGGACTTTTTAGCGCCTACTTTTCAGCTACTGGGCTAAGATTTGAAATAAACGATCGGTGGGAATCCAGCTTTCAGGGGAGGCCTCTTTCAAGCCTCTCAGAGGTTGTGGGGCCGAGCGGCGAGCGTCAAAGCACTCGGTTTCGCTCCAGTAGTAGGCCTTTATTGACTAAATTGTAACATGACGACCTATGTGATTTTGGCAGGACTTTTTAGCGCCTACTTTTCAGCTACTGGGGTAAGATTTGAAACAAACGATCGGTGGGAATCCAGCTTTCAGGGGAGGCCTCCCCCGAATCTCTGGACGGTTGTGGGGCCGAACGGTGAGCGTCAAAGCACTCAGTTTCTCTCCAGTCGTAGGCCTTTATTGACTAAATTGTAACATGACGACCTATGTGAATTTGGCAGGACTTTTTAGTGCCTACTTTTGAACTAGTGGGCTAAGATTTGAAACAAACGATCGGTGGGAATCCAGCTTTCAGGGGAGGCCTCCCCTGAGTCTCTGGACGGCTGTGGGGCTGAGCGGCGATCGTTAAAGCACTCAGTTTCGGTCCAGTGATAGGCCTTTATTGACTAAATTGTAACATGACGACCTATGTGATTTTGGCAGGACTTTTTAGCGCTTACGTTTGAGCTAGTGTGCTAAGATTTAAAACAAACGATCGGTGGGAATCCAGCTTTCAGGGGAGGCCTCCCCCGAGTCTCTGGACGGCTGTGGGGCCGAGCGGCGAGCGTTAAAGCACTCAGTTTCGCTCGAGTACCATGACAACCGATTTGACTTCGGCACGACTTTAGGTCGCTTAATTTCAGCCTAGCGGGCTAGGAATTCACACAGACAAGCCTTGGGAATCCAGCTTTCGAGGGAGGCCTCTTCCAAGCCTCTCGGAGCTTGTGGGGCCGAACGGCGAGCGTCGAAGCACTCGGTTTCGCTCCAGTCGTAGGCCTTTAATGACTAAATTGTAACATGACGTCCTATGTGACTTTGGCAAGACCTTTTAGCGCTTACCTTTGAGCTAGTCGGCTAAGATTTGAAACAAACGATCGGTGGGAATCCAGCTTTCAGGGGAGGCCTCCCCCGAGTCTCTGGACAGCTGTGGGGCCGAACGGCGAGCGTCAAAGTACTCGTTTTCGCTCCAGTAGTGGGCCTTTATTGACTAAATTGTAACATGACGACCTATGTGAATTTGGCATGACTTTTTAGCGCCTACTTTTTAGCTAGTGGGCTAAGATTTGAAACAAACGATCGGTGGGAATCCAGCTTTCAGGGGACGCCTCCCTTGAGTCTCTGGACGGCTGTGGGGCCGAGCGGCGAGCATTAAAGCACTCAGTTTCGGTCCAGTAGGAGGCCTTTATTGACTAAATTGTAACATGACGACCTATGTGATTTTGGCAGGACTTTTTAGCGCCTACTTTTCAGCTACTGGGCTAAGATTTGAAACAAACGATCGGTGGGAATCCAGCTTTCAGGGGAGGCCTCCCCCGAGTCTCTGGACAGCTGTGGGGCCGAACGGCGAGCGTCAAAGCACTTGGTTTCTCTCCAGTAGTAGGCCTTTATTGACTAAATTGTAACATGACGACCTATGTGACTTTGGCAGGACTTTTTAGCGCCTACGTTTCAGCTACTGGGCTAAGATTTGAAACAAACGATCGGTGGGAATCCAGCTTTCAGGGGAGGCCTCCCCCGAGTCTCTGGACGGCTGTGGGGCCGAGTGGCGAGCGTAATAGCACTCAGTTTCGCTCGAGTACCATGACGACCGATTTGACTTCGGCACAACTTTAGGTCGCTTAATTTCAGCCGAGCGGGCTAGGAATTAACACAGACAAGCCTTGGGAATCCAGCTTTCAAGGGAGGCCTCTTCCAAGCCTCTCGGAGCTTGTGGGGCCGAACGGCGAGCGTCGAAGCACTCGGTTTCGCTTCAGTAGTAGGCCTTTATTGACTAAATTGTAACATGACAACCTATGTGACTTTGGCAGGACTTTTTAGCGCTTACTTTTGAGCTAGTGGGCTAAGATTTGAAACAAATGATCGGTGGGAATCCAGCTTTCAGGGGAGGCCTCTTTCAAGCCTCTCAGAGGTTGTGGGGCCGAGCGGCGAGCGTCAAAGCACTCGGTTTCGCTCCAGTAGTAGGCCTTTATTGACTAAATTGTAACATGACGACCTATGTGATTTTGGCAGGACTTTTTAGCGCCTACTTTTCAGCTACTGGGGTAAGATTTGAAACAAACGATCGGTGGGAATCCAGCTTTCAGGGGAGGCCTCCCCCGAATCTCTGGACGGTTGTGGGGCCGAACGGTGAGCGTCAAAGCACTCAGGTTTCTCTCCAGTCGTAGGCCTTTATTGACTAAATTGTAACATGACGACCTATGTGAATTTGGCAGGACTTTTTAGTGCCTACTTTTGAAGCTACTGGGCTAAGATTTGAAACAAACGATCGGTGGGAATCCAGCTTTCAGGGGAGGCCTCCCCTGAGTCTATGGACGGCTGTGGGGCTGAGCGGCGAGCCTTAAAGCACTCAGTTTCGGTCCAGTGAATAGGCCTTTATTGACTAAATTGTAACATGACGACCTATGTGATTTTGGCAGGACTTTTTAGCGCTTACGTTTGAGCTAGTGTGCTAAGATTTAAAACAAACGATCGGTGGGAATCCAGCTTTCAGGGGAGGCCTCCCCCGAGTCTCTGGACGGCTGTGGGGCCGAGCGGCGAGCGTTAAAGCACTCAGTTTCGCTCGAGTACCATGACGAACCGATTTGACTTCGGCACGACTTTAGGTCGCTTAATTTCAGCCTAGCGGGCTAGGAATTCACACAGACAAGCCTTGGGAATCCAGCTTTCGAGGGAGGCCTCTTCCAAGCCTCTCGGAGCTTGTGGGGCCGAACGGCGAGCGTCGAAGCACTCGGTTTCGCTCCAGTCGTAGGCCTTTAATGACTAAATTGTAACATGACGTCCTATGTGACTTTGGCAAGACCTTTTAGCGCTTACCTTTGAGCTAGTCGGCTAAGATTTGAAACAAACGATCGGTGGGAATCCAGCTTTCAGGGGAGGCCTCCCCCGAGTCTCTGGACAGCTGTGGGGCCGAACGGCGAGCGTCAAAGCACTCGTTTTCGCTCCAGTAGTGGGCCTTTATTGACTAAATTGTAACATGACAACCTATGTGAATTTGGCATGACTTTTTAGCGCCTACTTTTTAGCTAGTGGGCTAAGATTTGAAACAAACGATCGGTGGGAATCCAGCTTTCAGGGGACGCCTCCCTTGAGTCTCTGGACGGCTGTGGGGCCGAGCGGCGAGCATTAAAGCACTCAGTTTCGGTCCAGTAGGAGGCCTTTATTGACTAAATTGTAACATGACAACCTATGTGATTTTGGCAGGACTTTTTAGCGCCTACTTTTCAGCTACTGGGCTAAGATTTGAAACAAACGATCGGTGGGAATCCAGCTTTCAGGGGAGGCCTCCCCCGAGTCTCTGGACAGCTGTGGGGCCGAACGGCGAGCGTCAAAGCACTTGGTTTCTCTCCAGTAGTAGGCCTTTATTGACTAAATTGTAACATGACGACCTATGTGACTTTGGCAGGACTTTTTAGCGCCTACTTTTCAGCTACTGGGCTAAGATTTGAAACAAACGATCGGTGGGAATCCAGCTTTCAGGGGAGGCCTCCCCCGAGTCTCTGGACGGCTGTGGGGCCGAGTGGCGAGCGTAATAGCACTCAGTTTCGCTCGAGTACCATGACGACCGATTTGACTTCGGCACAACTTTAGGTCGCTTAATTTCAGCCGAGCGGGCTAGGAATTAACACAGACAAGCCTTGGGAATCCAGCTTTCAAGGGAGGCCTCTTCCAAGCCTCTCGGAGCTTGTGGGGCCGAACGGCGAGCGTCGAAGCACTCGGTTTCGCTTCAGTAGTAGGCCTTTATTGACTAAATTGTAACATGACAACCTATGTGACTTTGGCAGGACTTTTTAGCGCTTACTTTTGAGCTAGTGGGCTAAGATTTGAAACAAATGATCGGTGGGAATCCAGCTTTCAGGGGAGGCCTCCCCCGAGTCTCTGGACGGCTGTGGGGGCGAACGGCGAGCGTCAAAGCACTCTGTTTCTCTCCAGTAGTTGGCCTTTATTGAGTAAATTGTAACAACGACCTATGTGATTTTGGCAGGACTTTTAGCGCCTACTTTTAGGCTACTGGGCTAAGATTTGAAATAAACGATCGGTGGGAATCCAGCTTTCAGGGGAGGCCTCTTTCAAGCCTCTCAGAGGTTGTGGGGCCGAGCGGCGAGCGTCAAAGCACTCGGTTTCGCTCCAGTAGTAGGCCTTTATTGACTAAATTGTAACATGACGACCTATGTGATTTTGGCAGGACTTTTTAGCGCCTACTTTTCAGCTACTGGGGTAAGATTTGAAACAAACGATCGGTGGGAATCCAGCTTTCAGGGGAGGCCTCCCCCGAATCTCTGGACGGTTGTGGGGCCGAACGGTGAGCGTCAAAGCACTCAGTTTCTCTCCAGTCGTAGGCCTTTATTGACTAAATTGTAACATGACGACCTATGTGAATTTGGCAGGACTTTTTAGTGCCTACTTTTGAACTAGTGGGCTAAGATTTGAAACAAACGATCGGTGGGAATCCAGCTTTCAGGGGAGTCCTCCCCTGAGTCTCTGGACGGCTGTGGGGCTGAGCGGCGATCGTTAAAGCACTCAGGTTTCGGTCCAGTGATAGGCCTTTATTGACTAAATTGTAACATGACGACCTATGTGATTTTGGCAGGACTTTTTAGCGCTTACGTTTGAGCTAGTGTGCTAAGATTTAAAACAAACGATCGGTGGGAATCCAGCTTTCAGGGGAGGCCTCCCCCGAGTCTCTGGACGGCTGTGGGGCCGAGCGGCGAGCGTTAAAGCACTCAGTTTCGCTCGAGTACCATGACAACCGATTTGACTTCGGCACGACTTTAGGTCGCTTAATTTCAGCCTAGCGGGCTAGGAATTCACACAGACAAGCCTTGGGAATCCAGCTTTCGAGGGAGGCCTCTTCCAAGCCTCTCGGAGCTTGTGGGGCCGAACGGCGAGCGTCGAAGCACTCGGTTTCGCTCCAGTCGTAGGCCTTTAATGACTAAATTGTAACATGACGTCCTATGTGACTTTGGCAAGACCTTTTAGCGCTTACCTTTGAGCTAGTCGGCTAAGATTTGAAACAAACGATCGGTGGGAATCCAGCTTTCAGGGGAGGCCTCCCCCGAGTCTCTGGACAGCTGTGGGGCCGAACGGCGAGCGTCAAAGCACTCGTTTTCGCTCCAGTAGTGGGCCTTTATTGACTAAATTGTAACATGACGATCTATGGGATTTTGGCAGGACTTTTTAGCGCCTACTTTTCAGCTACTGGGCTAAGATTTGAAAGAAACGATCGGTGGGAATCCAGCTTTCAGGGGAGGCCTCTTCCAAGCCTCTCGGAGGTCGTGGGCCCGAACGGCGAGTGTCAAAGCACTCGGTTTCGCTCCAGTAGTAGGCCTTTATTGACTAAATTGTAACATGACGACCTATGTGATTTTGGCAGGACTTTTTAGCGCTTCCTTTTGAGCTAGTGGACTAAGATTTGAAACAGACGATCGGTGGGAATCCAGCTTTCAGGGGAGGCCTCCCCCGAGTCTCTGGACGGCTGTGGGGCCGAACGGCGAGCGTCAAAGCACTCGGTTTCTCTCCAGTAGTAGGCCTTTATTGACTAAATTGTAACATGACGACCTATGTGATTTGGCAGGACTTTTTAGCGCCTACTTTTCAGCTACTGGGCTAAGATATTAAACAAACGATCGGTGGGAATCCAGCTTTCAGGGGAAGGCCTCCCCCGAGTCTCTGGACGGCTGTGGGGCCGAGTGGCGAGCGTTAATAGCACTCAGTTTCGCTCGAGTACCATGACGACCGATTTGACTTCGGCACAACTTTAGGTCGCTTAATTTCAGCTTAGCGGGCTAGGAATTAACACAGACAAGCCTTGGGAATCCAGCTTTCAAGGGGAGGCCTCTTCCAAGCCTCTCAGGAGCTTGTGGGGCCGAACGGCGAGCGTCGAAGCACTCGGTTTCGCTTCAGTAGTAGGCCTTTATTGACTAAATTGTAACATGACAACCTATGTGACTTTGGCAGGACTTTTTAGCGCCTTACTTTTGAGCTAGTGGGCTAAGATTTGAAACAAATGATCGGTGGGAATCCAGCTTTCAGGGGAGGCCTCCCCCGAGTCTCTGGACGGCTGTGGGGGCGAACGGCGAGCGTCAAAGCACTCTGTTTCTCTCCAGTAGTTGGCCTTTATTGAGTAAATTGTAACAACGACCTATGTGATTTTGGCAGGACTTTTTAGCGCCTACTTTTAGGCTACTGGGCTAAGATTTGAAATAAACGATCGGTGGGAATCCAGCTTTCAGGGGAGGCCTCTTTCAAGCCTCTCAGAGGTTGTGGGGCCGAGCGGCGAGCGTCAAAGCACTCGGTTTCGCTCCAGTAGTAGGCCTTTATTGACTAAATTGTAACATGACGACCTATGTGATTTTGGCAGGACTTTTTAGCGCCTACTTTTCAGCTACTGGGGTAAGATTTGAAACAAACGATCGGTGGGAATCCAGCTTTCAGGGGAGGCCTCCCCCGAATCTCTGGACGGTTGTGGGGCCGAACGGTGAGCGTCAAAGCACTCAGTTTCTCTCCAGTCGTAGGCCTTTATTGACTAAATTGTAACATGACGACCTATGTGAATTTGGCAGGACTTTTTAGTGCCTACTTTTGAACTAGTGGGCTAAGATTTGAAACAAACGATCGGTGGGAATCCAGCTTTCAGGGGAGGCCTCCCCTGAGTCTCTGGACGGCTGTGGGGCTGAGCGGCGATCGTTAAAGCACTCAGTTTCGGTCCAGTGATAGGCCTTTATTGACTAAATTGTAACATGACGACCTATGTGATTTTGGCAGGACTTTTTAGCACTTACGTTTGAGCTAGTGTGCTAAGATTTAAAAAAAAACGATCGGTGGGAATCCAGCTTTCAGGGGAGGCCTCCCCCGAGTCTCTGGACGGCTGTGGGGCCGAGCGGCGAGCGTTAAAGCACTCAGTTTCGCTCGAGTACCATGACAACCGATTTGACTTCGGCACGACTTTAGGTCGCTTAATTTCAGCCTAGCGGGCTAGGAATTCACACAGACAAGCCTTGGGAATCCAGCTTTCGAGGGAGGCCTCTTCCAAGCCTCTCGGAGCTTGTGGGGCCGAACGGCGAGCGTCGAAGCACTCGGTTTCGCTCCAGTCGTAGGCCTTTAATGACTAAATTGTAACATGACGTCCTATGTGACTTTGGCAAGACCTTTTAGCGCTTACCTTTGAGCTAGTCGGCTAAGATTTGAAACAAACGATCGGTGGGATTCCAGCTTTCAGGGGAGGCCTCCCCCGAGTCTCTGGACAGCTGTGGGGCCGAACGGCGAGCGTCAAAGCACTCGTTTTCGCTCCAGTAGTGGGCCTTTATTGACTAAATTGTAACATGACGACCTATGTGACTTTGGCATGACTTTTTAGCGCCTACTTTTTAGCTAGTGGGCTAAGATTTGAAACAAACGATCGGTGGGAATCCACCTTTCAGGCGACGCCTCCCTTGAGTCTCTGGACGGCTGTGGGGCCGAGCGGCGAGCATTAAAGCACTCAGTTTCGGTCCAGTAGGAGGCCTTTATTGACTAAATTGTAACATGACGACCTATGTGATTTTGGCAGGACTTTTTAGCGCCTACTTTTCAGCTACTGGGCTAAGATTTGAAACAAACGATCGGTGGGAATCCAGCTTTCAGGGGAGGCCTCTTCCAAGCCTCTCGGAGGTCATGGGGCCGAACGGCGAGCGTCAAAGCACTCGGTTTCGCTCCAGTAGTAGGCCTTTATTGACTAAATTGTAACATGACAACCTATGTGACTTTGGCAGGACTTTTTAGCGCTTACCTTTGAGCTAGTTGGCTCAGATTTGAAACACACGATCGGTGGGATTCCAGCTTTCAGGGGAGGCCTCCCCCGAGTCTCTGGATGGCTGTGGGGCCGAACGGCGAGCGTCAAAGCACTCGGTTTCTCTCCAGTCGTAGGCCTTTATTGACTAAATTGTAACATGACGACCTATGTGATTTTGGCAGGACTTTTTTGCGCCTACTTTTCAGCTACTGGGTTAAGATTTGAAACAAACGATCGGTGGGAATCAAGCTTTCAGGGGAGGCCTCCCCTGAGTCTATGGACGGCTGTGGGGCTGAGCGGCGAGCCTTAAAGCACTCAGTTTCGGTCCAGTAATAGGCCTTTATTGACTAAATTGTAACATGACGACCTATGTGATTTTGGCAGGACTTTTTAGCGCTTACGTTTTAGCTAGTGGGCTAAGATTTAAAACAAACGATCGGTGGGAATCCAGCTTTCAGGGGAGGCCTCCCCCGAGTCTCTGGACGGCTGTGGGGGCGAACGGCGAGCGTCAAAGCACTCTGTTTCTCTCCAGTAGTTGGCCTTTATTGAGTAAATTGTAACAACGACCTATGTGATTTTGGCAGGACTTTTTAGCGCCTACTTTTAGGCTACTGGGCTAAGATTTGAAATAAACGATCGGTGGGAATCCAGCTTTCAGGGGAGGCCTCTTTCAAGCCTCTCAGAGGTTGTGGGGCCGAGCGGCGAGCGTCAAAGCACTCGGTTTCGCTCCAGTAGTAGGCCTTTATTGACTAAATTGTAACATGACGACCTATGTGATTTTGGCAGGACTTTTTAGCGCCTACTTTTCAGCTACTGGGGTAAGATTTGAAACAAACGATCGGTGGGAATCCAGCTTTCAGGGGAGGCCTCCCCCGAATCTCTGGACGGTTGTGGGGCCGAACGGTGAGCGTCAAAGCACTCAGTTTCTCTCCAGTCGTAGGCCTTTATTGACTAAATTGTAACATGACGACCTATGTGAATTTGGCAGGACTTTTTAGTGCCTACTTTTGAACTAGTGGGCTAAGATTTGAAACAAACGATCGGTGGTAATCCAGCTTTCAGGGGAGGCCTCCCCTGAGTCTCTGGACGGCTGTGGGGCTGAGCGGCGATCGTTAAAGCACTCAGTTTCGGTCCAGTGATAGGCCTTTATTGACTAAATTGTAACATGACGACCTATGTGATTTTGGCAGGACTTTTTAGCACTTACGTTTGAGCTAGTGTGCTAAGATTTAAAACAAACGATCGGTGGGAATCCAGCTTTCAGGGGAGGCCTCCCCCGAGTCTCTGGACGGCTGTGGGGCCGAGCGGCGAGCGTTAAAGCACTCAGTTTCGCTCGAGTACCATGACAACCGATTTGACTTCGGCACGACTTTAGGTCGCTTAATTTCAGCCTAGCGGGCTAGGAATTCACACAGACAAGCCTTGGGAATCCAGCTTTCGAGGGAGGCCTCTTCCAAGCCTCTCGGAGCTTGTGGGGCCGAACGGCGAGCGTCGAAGCACTCGGTTTCGCTCCAGTCGTAGGCCTTTAATGACTAAATTGTAACATGACGTCCTATGTGACTTTGGCAAGACCTTTTAGCGCTTACCTTTGAGCTAGTCGGCTAAGATTTGAAACAAACGATCGGTGGGAATCCAGCTTTCAGGGGAGGCCTCCCCCGAGTCTCTGGACAGCTGTGGGGCCGAACGGCGAGCGTCAAAGCACTCGTTTTCGCTCCAGTAGTGGGCCTTTATTGACTAAATTGTAACATGACGACCTATGTGACTTTGGCATGACTTTTTAGCGCCTACTTTTTAGCTAGTGGGCTAAGATTTGAAACAAACGATCGGTGGGAATCCACCTTTCAGGGGACGCCTCCCTTGAGTCTCTGGACGGCTGTGGGGCCGAGCGGCGAGCATTAAAGCACTCAGTTTCGGTCCAGTAGGAGGCCTTTATTGACTAAATTGTAACATGACGACCTATGTGATTTTGGCAGGACTTTTTAGCGCCTACTTTTCAGCTACTGGGCTAAGATTTGAAACAAACGATCGGTGGGAATCCAGCTTTCAGGGGAGGCCTCTTCCAAGCCTCTCGGAGGTCATGGGGCCGAACGGCGAGCGTCAAAGCACTCGGTTTCGCTCCAGTAGTAGGCCTTTATTGACTAAATTGTAACATGACAACCTATGTGACTTTGGCAGGACTTTTTAGCGCTTACCTTTGAGCTAGTTGGCTCAGATTTGAAACACACGATCGGTGGGATTCCAGCTTTCAGGGGAGGCCTCCCCCGAGTCTCTGGATGGCTGTGGGGCCGAACGGCGAGCGTCAAAGCACTCGGTTTCTCTCCAGTCGTAGGCCTTTATTGACTAAATTGTAACATGACGACCTATGTGATTTTGGCAGGACTTTTTTGCGCCTACTTTTCAGCTACTGGGTTAAGATTTGAAACAAACGATCGGTGGGAATCAAGCTTTCAGGGGAGGCCTCCCCTGAGTCTATGGACGGCTGTGGGGCTGAGCGGCGAGCCTTAAAGCACTCAGTTTCGGTCCAGTAATAGGCCTTTATTGACTAAATTGTAACATGACGACCTATGTGATTTTGGCAGGACTTTTTAGCGCTTACGTTTTAGCTAGTGGGCTAAGATTTAAAACAAACGATCGGTGGGAATCCAGCTTTCAGGGGAGGCCTCCCCCGAGTCTCTGGACTGCTGTGGGGCCGAGCGGCGACCGTTAAAGCACTCAGTTTCGCTCGAGTACCATGACGACCGATTTGACTTCGGCACGACTTTAGGTCGCTTAATTTCAGCCTAGTGGGCTAGGAATTCACACAGACAATCCTTGGGAATCCAGCTTTCAAGGGAGGCCTCTTCCAAGCCTCTCGGAGGTCGTGGGGCCGAACGGCGAGCGTCAAAGCACTCGTTTTCAGTCCAGTAGTAGGCCTTTATTGACTAAATTGTAACATGACGACCTATGTGATTTTGGCAAGACTTTTTAGCGCTCACTTTTGAGCTAGTGGGCTAAGATTTGAAACAAACGATCGGTGGGAATCCAGCTTTCAGGGGAAGCCTCCCCCGAGTCTCTGGACGGCTGTGGGCCCGAACGGCGAGCGTCAAAGCATTCAGTTTCGCTCCAGTAGTAGGCCTTTATTGAGTAAATTGTAACATGACAACCTATGTGACTTTGGCAGGACTTTTTAGCGGTTACTTTTGACCTAGTGCGCTAAGATTTAAAACAAACGATCGGTGGGAATCCAGCTTTCAGGGGAGTCCTACCCTGAGTCTCTGGACGGCTGTGGGGCCGAGCGGCGAGCGTTAAAGCACTCAGTTTCGCTCGAGTACCATGACGACCGATTTGACTTCGGCACGGCTTTAGGTCGCTTAATTTCAGCCTAGCGGGCTAGGAATTCACACAGACAATCCTTGGGAATCCAGCTTTCAGGGGAGGCCACTTCCAAGCCTCTCAGAGGTCGTGGGGTCTATCGGCGAGCGTCAAAGCACTCGGTTTCGCTCCAGTAGTAGGCCTTTATTGACTAAATTGTAACATGACGACCTATGTGACTTTGGCAAGACTTTTTAGCGCTCACTTTTGAGCTAGTGGGCTAAGATTTGAAACAAACGATCGGTGGGAATACAGCTTTCAGGGGAGGCCTCCCCCGAGTCTCTGGACAGCTGTGGGGCCGAACGGCGAGCGTCAAAGCACTTGGTTTCTCTCCAGTAGTAGGCCTTTATTGACTAAATTGTAACATGACGACCTATGTGACTTTGGCAGGACTTTTTAGCGCCTACTTTTCAGCTACTGGGCTAAGATTTGAAACAAACGATCGGTGGGAATCCAGCTTTCAGGGGAGGCCTCCCCCGAGTCTCTGGACGGCTGTGGGGGCGAACGGCGAGCGTCAAAGCACTCTGTTTCTCTCCAGTAGTTGGCCTTTATTGAGTAAATTGTAACAACGACCTATGTGATTTTTGGCAGGACCTTTTAGCGCCTACTTTTCAGCTACTGGGCTAAGATTTGAAATAAACGATCGGTGGGAATCCAGCTTTCAGGGGAGGCCTCTTTCAAGCCTCTCAGAGGTCATGGGGCCGAGCGGCGAGCGTCAAAGCACTTTGTTTCGCTCCAGTAGTAGGCCTTTATTGACTAAATTGTAACATGACGACCTATGTGATTTTGGCAGGACCTTTTTAGCGCCTACTTTTCAGCTACTGGGCTAAGATTTGAAACAAACGATCGGTGGGAATCCAGCTTTCAGGGGAGGCCTCCCCCGAATCTCTGGACGGCTGTGGGGCCGAACGGTGAGCGTCAAAGCACTCGGTTTCTCTCCAGTCGTAGGCCTTTATTGACTAAATTGTAACATGACGACCTATGTGATTTTGGCAGGACTTTTTAGCGCCTACTTTTCAGCTACTGGGCTAAGATTTGAAACAAATGATCGGTGGGAATTCAGCTTTCAGGGGAGTCCTCCCCCGAGTCTCTGGACGGCTGTGGGGCCGAGCGGCGAGCGTCAAAGCACTCGGTTTCTCTCCAGTCATAGGCCTTTATTGACTAAATTGTAACATGACGACCTATGTGATTTTGGCAGGACTTTTTAGCGCCTACTTTTCAGCTACTGGGCTAAGATTTGAAACAAACGATCGGTGGGAATCCAGCTTTCAGGGGAGTCCTCCCCCGAGTCTCTGGACGGCTGTGGGGCCGAGCGGCGAGCTTTAAAGCACTCAGTTTCGCTCGAGTACCATGACGACCGATTTGACTTCGGCACGACTTTAGGTCGCTTATTTTAAGCCTAGCGGGCTAGGAATTCACACAGACAATCCTTGGGAATCCAGCTTTCAGGGGATGCCACTTCCAAGCCTTTCAGTGGTCGTGGGGCATAACGGCGAGCGTCAAAGCACTCGGTTTCTCTCCAGTAGTAGGCCTTTATTGACTAAATTGTACCATGACGACCTATGTGATTTTGGCAGGACATTTTAGCGCTTACTTTTGAGTTAGTGGGCTAAGATTTCAAACACATTATCGGTGGGAATCCAGCTTTCAGGGGAGTCCTCCCCCGAGTCTCTGGACGGCTGTGGGGCCGAGCGGCGAGCATTAAAGCACTCAGTTTCGGTCCAGTAGGAGGCCTTTATTGACTAAATTGTAACATGACGATCTATGGGATTTTGGCAGGACTTTTTAGCGCCTACTTTTCAGCTACTGGGCTAAGATTTGAAAGAAACGATCGGTGGGAATCCAGCTTTCAGGGGAGGCCTCTTCCAAGCCTCTCGGAGGTCGTGGGCCTGAACGGCGAGTGTCAAAGCACTCGGTTTCGCTCCAGTAGTAGGCCTTTATTGACTAAATTGTAACATGACGACCTATGTGATTTTGGCAGGACTTTTTAGCGCTTCCTTTTGAGCTAGTGGACTAAGATTTGAAACAGACGATCGGTGGGAATCCAGCTTTCAGGGGAGGCCTCCCCCGAGTCTCTGGACGGCTGTGGGGCCGAACGGCGAGCGTCAAAGCACTCGGTTTCTCTCCAGTAGTAGGCCTTTATTGACTAAATTGTAACATGACGACCTATGTGATTTTGGCAGGACTTTTTAGCGCCTACTTTTCAGCTACTGGGCTAAGATATTAAACAAACGATCGGTGGGAATCCAGCTTTCAGGGGAAGCCTCCCCCGACTCTCTGGACGGCTGTGGGGCCGAGCGGCGAGCGTTTAATCACTCAGTTTCGCTCGAGTACCATGACGACCGATTTGACTTCGGCACGACTTTAGGTCGCTTAATTTCAGCCTAGTGGGCTAGGAATTCACACAGACAATCCTTGGGAATCCAGCTTTCAGGGGAGGCCACTTCCAAGCCTCTCAGAGGTCGTGGGGCCTATCGGCGAGCGTCAAAGCACTCGGTTTCGCTCCAGTAGTAGGCCTTTATTGACTAAATTGTAACATGACGACCTATGTGACTTTGGCAAGACTTTTTAGCGCTCACTTTTGAGCTAGTGGGCTAAGATTTGAAACAAACGATCGGTGGGAATCCAGCTTTCAGGGGAAGCCTCCCCCGAGTCTCTGGACGGCTGTGGGCCCGAACGGCGAGCGTCAAAGCATTCAGTTTCGCTCCAGTAGTAGGCCTTTATTGACTAAATTGTAACATGACGACCTATGTGATTTTGGCAGGACTTTTTTGCGCCTACTTTTCAGCTACTGGGCTAAGATTTGAAACAAACGATCGGTGGGAATCAAGCTTTCAGGGGAGGCCTCCCCTGAGTCTCTGGACGGCTGTGGGGCTGAGCGGCGATTCTTAAAGCACTCAGTTTCGGTCCAGTAATAGGCCTTTATTGACTAAATTGTAACATGACGACCTATGTGATTTTGGCAGGACTTTTTAGCGCTTACGTTTTAGCTAGTGGGCTAAGATTTAAAACAAACGATCGGTGGGAAACCAGCTTTCAGGGGAGGCCTCCCCCGAGTCTCTGGACTGCTGTGGGGCCGAGCGGCGACCGTTAAAGCACTCAGTTTCGCTCGAGTACCATGACGACCGATTTGACTTAGGCATGACTTTAGGTCGCTTAATTTCAGCCTAGTGGGCTAGGAATTCACACAGACAATCCTTGGGAATCCAGCTTTCAGGGGAGGCCACTTCCAAGCCTCTCAGAGGTCGTGGGGCCTATCGGCGAGCGTCAAAGCACTCGGTTTCGCTCCAGTAGTAGGCCTTTATTGACTAAATTGTAACATGACGAACTATGTGACTTTGGGAAGACTTTTTAGCGCTCACTTTTGAGCTAGTGGGCTAAGATTTGAAACAAACGATCGGTGGGAATCCAGCTTTCAGGGGAAGCCTCCCCCGAGTCTCTGTACGCCTGTGGGCCCGAACGGCGAGCGTCAAAGCACTCAGTTTCGCTCCAGTAGTAGGCCTTTATTGAGTAAATTGTAACATGATAACCTATGTGACTTTGGCAGGACTTTTTAGCGGTTACTTTTGACCTAGTGCGCTAAGATTTCAAACAAATGATCGGTGGGAATCCAGCTTTCAGGGGAGTCCTACCCCGAGTCTCTGGACGGCTGTGGGGCCGAGCGGCGAGCGTTAAAGCACTCAGTTTCGCTCGAGTACCATGACGACCGATTTGACTTCGGCACGGCTTTAGGTCGCTTCATTTCAGCCTAGCGGGCTAGGAATTCACACAGACAATCCTTGGGAATCCAGCTTTCAGGGGAGGCCACTTCCAAGCCTCTCAGAGGTCGTGGGGCCTATCGGCGAGCGTCAAAGCACTCGGTTTCGCTCCAGTAGTAGGCCTTTATTGACTAAATTGTAACATGACGACCTATGTGACTTTGGCAAGACTTTTTAGCGCTCACTTTTGAGCTAGTGGGCTAAGATTTGAAACAAACGATCGGTGGGAATACAGCTTTCAGGGGAGGCCTCCCCCGAGTCTCTGGACAGCTGTGGGGCCGAACGGCGAGCGTCAAAGCACTTGGTTTCTCTCCAGTAGTAGGCCTTTATTGACTAAATTGTAACATGACGACCTATGTGACTTTGGCAGGACTTTTTAGCGCCTACTTTTCAGCTATTGGGCTAAGATTTGAAACAAACGATCGGTGGGAATCCAGCTTTCAGGGGAGGCCTCCCCCGAGTCTCTGGACGGCTGTGGGGCCGAGTGGCGAGCGTAATAGCACTCAGTTTCGCTCGAGTACCATGACGACCGATTTGACTTCGGCACAACTTTAGGTCGCTTAATTTCAGCCGAGCGGGCTAGGAATTAACACAGACAAGCCTTGGGAATCCAGCTTTCAAGGGAGGCCTCTTCCAAGCCTCTCGGAGCTTGTGGGGCCGAACGGCGAGCGTCGAAGCACTCGGTTTCGCTTCAGTAGTAGGCCTTTATTGACTAAATTGTAACATGACAACCTATGTGACTTTGGCAGGACTTTGTAGCGCTTACTTTTGAGCTAGTGGGCTAAGATTTGAAACAAATGATCGGTGGGAATCCAGCTTTCAGGGGAGGCCTCCCCCGAGTCTCTGGACGGCTGTGGGGGCGAACGGCGAGCGTCAAAGCACTCTGTTTCTCTCCAGTAGTTGGCCTTTATTGAGTAAATTGTAACAACGACCTATGTGATTTTGGCAGGACTTTTTAGCGCCTACTTTTCAGCTACTGGGCTAAGATTTGAAATAAACGATCGGTGGGAATCCAGCTTTCAGGGGAGGCCTCTTTCAAGCCTCTCAGAGGTTGTGGGGCCGAGCGGCGAGCGTCAAAGCACTCGGTTTCGCTCCAGTAGTAGGCCTTTATTGACTAAATTGTAACATGACGACCTATGTGATTTTGGCAGGACTTTTTAGCGCCTACTTTTCAGCTACTGGGGTAAGATTTGAAACAAACGATCGGTGGGAATCCAGCTTTCAGGGGAGGCCTCCCCCGAATCTCTGGACGGTTGTGGGGCCGAACGGTGAGCGTCAAAGCACTCAGTTTCTCTCCAGTCGTAGGCCTTTATTGACTAAATTGTAACATGACGACCTATGTGAATTTGGCAGGACTTTTTAGTGCCTACTTTTGAACTAGTGGGCTAAGATTTGAAACAAACGATCGGTGGGAATCCAGCTTTCAGGGGAGGCCTCCCCTGAGTCTCTGGACGGCTGTGGGGCTGAGCGGCGATCGTTAAAGCACTCAGTTTCGGTCCAGTGATAGGCCTTTATTGACTAAATTGTAACATGACGACCTATGTGATTTTGGCAGGACTTTTTAGCGCTTACGTTTGAGCTAGTGTGCTAAGATTTAAAACAAACGATCGGTGGGAATCCAGCTTTCAGGGGAGGCCTCCCCCGAGTCTCTGGACGGCTGTGGGGCCGAGCGGCGAGCGTTAAAGCACTCAGTTTCGCTCGAGTACCATGACAACCGATTTGACTTCGGCACGACTTTAGGTCGCTTAATTTCAGCCTAGCGGGCTAGGAATTCACACAGACAAGCCTTGGGAATCCAGCTTTCGAGGGAGGCCTCTTCCAAGCCTCTCGGAGCTTGTGGGGCCGAACGGCGAGCGTCGAAGCACTCGGTTTCGCTCCAGTCGTAGGCCTTTAATGACTAAATTGTAACATGACGTCCTATGTGACTTTGGCAAGACCTTTTAGCGCTTACCTTTGAGCTAGTCGGCTAAGATTTGAAACAAACGATCGGTGGGAATCCAGCTTTCAGGGGAGGCCTCCCCCGAGTCTCTGGACAGCTGTGGGGCCGAACGGCGAGCGTCAAAGCACTCGTTTTCGCTCCAGTAGTGGGCCTTTATTGACTAAATTGTAACATGACGACCTATGTGACTTTGGCATGACTTTTTAGCGCCTACTTTTGAGCTAGTGGGCTAAGATTTGAAACAAACGATCGGTGGGAATCCAGCTTTCAGGGGACGCCTCCCTTGAGTCTCTGGACGGCTGTGGGGCCGAGCGGCGAGCATTAAAGCACTCAGTTTCGGTCCAGTAGGAGGCCTTTATTGACTAAATTGTAACATGACGACCTATGTGATTTTGGCAGGACTTTTTAGCGCCTACTTTTCAGCTACTGGGCTAAGATTTGAAACAAACGATCGGTGGGAATCCAGCTTTCAGGGGAGGCCTCTTCCAAGCCTCTCGGAGGTCATGGGGCCGAACGGCGAGCGTCAAAGCACTCGGTTTCGCTCCAGTAGTAGGCCTTTATTGACTAAATTGTAACATGACAACCTATGTGACTTTGGCAGGACTTTTTAGGCGCTTACCTTTGAGCTAGTTGGCTCAGATTTGAAACACACGATCGGTGGGATTCCAGCTTTCAGGGGAGGCCTCCCCCGAGTCTCTGGATGGCTGTGGGGCCGAACGGCGAGCGTCAAAGCACTCGGTTTCTCTCCAGTCGTAGGCCTTTATTGACTAAATTGTAACATGACGACCTATGTGATTTTGGCAGGACTTTTTTGCGCCTACTTTTCAGCTACTGGGCTAAGATTTGAAACAAACGATCGGTGGGAATCAAGCTTTCAGGGGAGGCCTCCCCTGAGTCTCTGGACGGCTGTGGGGCTGAGCGGCGATTCTTAAAGCACTCAGTTTCGGTCCAGTAATAGGCCTTTATTGACTAAATTGTAACATGACGACCTATGTGATTTTGGCAGGACTTTTTAGCGCCTACTTTTCATTTACTGGGCTAAGATTTGAAACAAACGATCGGTGGGAATCCAGCTTTCAGGGGAGGCCTCCCCCGAGTCTCTGGACAGCTGTGGGGCCGAACGGCGAGCGTCAAAGCACTTGGTTTCTCTCCAGTAGTAGGCCTTTATTGACTAAATTGTAACATGACGACCAATGTGACTTTGGCAGGACTTTTTAGCGCCTACTTTTCAGCTACTGGGCTAAGATTTGAAACAAACGATCGGTGGGAATCCAGCTTTCAGGGGAGTTCTCCCCCGAGTCTCTGGACGGCTGTGGGGCCGAGTGGCGAGCGTAATAGCACTCAGTTTCGCTCGAGTACCATGACGACCGATTTGACTTCGGCACAACTTTAGGTCGCTTAATTTCAGCCGAGCGGGCTAGGAATTAACACAGACAAGCCTTGGGAATCCAGCTTTCAAGGGAGGCCTCTTCCAAGCCTCTCGGAGCTTGTGGGGCCGAACGGCGAGCGTCGAAGCACTCGGTTTCGCTTCAGTAGTAGGCCTTTATTGACTAAATTGTAACATGACAACCTATGTGACTTTGGCAGGACTTTGTAGCGCTTACTTTTGAGCTAGTGGGCTAAGATTTGAAACAAATGATCGGTGGGAATCCAGCTTTCAGGGAGGCCTCCCCCGAGTCTCTGGACGGCTGTGGGGGCGAACGGCGAGCGTCAAAGCACTCTGTTTCTCTCCAGTAGTTGGCCTTTATTGAGTAAATTGTAACAACGACCTATGTGATTTTGGCAGGACTTTTTAGCTCCTACTTTTCAGCTACTGGGCTAAGATTTGAAATAAACGATCGGTGGGAATCCAGCTTTCAGGGGAGGCCTCTTTCAAGCCTCTCAGAGGTTGTGGGGCCGAGCGGCGAGCGTCAAAGCACTCGGTTTCGCTCCAGTAGTAGGCCTTTATTGACTAAATTGTAACATGACGACCTATGTGATTTTGGCAGGACTTTTTAGCGCCTACTTTTCAGCTACTGGGGTAAGATTTGAAACAAACGATCGGTGGGAATCCAGCTTTCAGGGGAGGCCTCCCCCGAATCTCTGGACGGTTGTGGGGCCGAACGGTGAGCGTCAAAGCACTCAGTTTCTCTCCAGTCGTAGGCCTTTATTGACTAAATTGTAACATGACGACCTATGTGAATTTGGCAGGACTTTTTAGTGCCTACTTTTGAACTAGTGGGCTAAGATTTGAAACAAACGATCGGTGGGAATCCAGCTTTCAGGGGAGGCCTCCCCTGAGTCTCTGGACGGCTGTGGGGCTGAGCGGCGATCGTTAAAGCACTCAGTTTCGGTCCAGTGATAGGCCTTTATTGACTAAATTGTAACATGACGACCTATGTGATTTTGGCAGGACTTTTTAGCGCTTACGTTTGAGCTAGTGTGCTAAGATTTAAAACAAACGATCGGTGGGAATCCAGCTTTCAGGGGAGGCCTCCCCCGAGTCTCTGGACGGCTGTGGGGCCGAGCGGCGAGCGTTAAAGCACTCAGTTTCGCTCGAGTACCATGACAACCGAGTTGACTTCGGCACGACTTTAGGTCGCTTAATTTCAGCCTAGCGGGCTAGGAATTCACACAGACAAGCCTTGGGAATCCAGCTTTCGAGGGAGGCCTCTTCCAAGCCTCTCGGAGCTTGTGGGGCCGAACGGCGAGCGTCGAAGCACTCGGTTTCGCTCCAGTCGTAGGCCTTTAATGACTAAATTGTAACATGACGTCCTATGTGACTTTGGCAAGACCTTTTAGCGCTTACCTTTGAGCTAGTCGGCTAAGATTTGAAACAAACGATCGGTGGGAATCCAGCTTTTAGGGGAGGCCTCCCCCGAGTCTCTGGACAGCTGTGGGGCCGAACGGCGAGCGTCAAAGCACTCGTTTTCGCTCCAGTAGTGGGCCTTTATTGACTAAATTGTAACATGACGACCTATGTGAATTTGGCATGACTTTTTAGCGCCTACTTTTTAGCTAGTGGGCTAAGATTTGAAACAAACGATCGGTGGGAATCCAGCTTTCAGGGGACGCCTCCCTTGAGTCTCTGGACGGCTGTGGGGCCGAGCGGCGAGCATTAAAGCACTCAGTTTCGGTCCAGTAGGAGGCCTTTATTGACTAAATTGTAACATGACGACCTATGTGATTTTGGCAGGACTTTTTAGCGCCTACTTTTCAGCTACTGGGCTAAGATTTGAAACAAACGATCGGTGGGAATCCAGCTTTCAGGGGAGGCCTCCCCCGAGTCTCTGGACAGCTGTGGGGCCGAACGGCGAGCGTCAAAGCACTTGGTTTCTCTCCAGTAGTAGGCCTTTATTGACTAAATTGTAACATGACGACCTATGTGACTTTGGCAGGACTTTTTAGCGCCTACTTTTCAGCTACTGGGCTAAGATTTGAAACAAACGATCGGTGGGAATCCAGCTTTCAGGGGAGGCCTCCCCCGAGTCTCTGGACGGCTGTGGGGCCGAGTGGCGAGCGTAATAGCACTCAGTTTCGCTCGAGTACCATGACGACCGATTTGACTTCGGCACAACTTTAGGTCGCTTAATTTCAGCCGAGCGGGCTAGGAATTAACACAGACAAGCCTTGGGAATCCAGCTTTCAAGGGAGGCCTCTTCCAAGCCTCTCGGAGCTTGTGGGGCCGAACGGCGAGCGTCGAAGCACTCGGTTTCGCTTCAGTAGTAGGCCTTTATTGACTAAATTGTAACATGACAACCTATGTGACTTTGGCAGGACTTTTTAGCGCTTACTTTTGAGCTAGTGGGCTAAGATTTGAAACAAACGATCGGTGGGAATCCAGCTTTCAGGGGAGGCCTCCCCCGAGTCTCTGGACGGCTGTGGGGGCGAACGGCGAGCGTCAAAGCACTCTGTTTCTCTCCAGTAGTTGGCCTTTATTGAGTAAATTGTAACAACGACCTATGTGATTTTGGCAGGACTTTTTAGCGCCTACTTTTCAGCTACTAGGCTAAGATTTGAAATAAACGATCGGTGGGAATCCAGCTTTCAGGGGAGGCCTCTTTCAAGCCTCTCAGAGGTTGTGGGGCCGAGCGGCGAGCGTCAAAGCACTCGGTTTCGCTCCAGTAGTAGGCCTTTATTGACTAAATTGTAACATGACGACCTATGTGATTTTGGCAGGACTTTTTAGCGCCTACTTTTCAGCTACTGGGGTAAGATTTGAAACAAACGATCGGTGGGAATCCAGCTTTCAGGGGAGGCCTCCCCCGAATCTCTGGACGGTTGTGGGGCCGAACGGTGAGCGTCAAAGCACTCAGTTTCTCTCCAGTCGTAGGCCTTTATTGACTAAATTGTAACATGACGACCTATGTGAATTTGGCAGGACTTTTTAGTGCCTACTTTTGAACTAGTGGGCTAAGATTTGAAACAAACGATCGGTGGGAATCCAGCTTTCAGGGGAGGCCTCCCCTGAGTCTCTGGACGGCTGTGGGGCTGAGCGGCGATCGTTAAAGCACTCAGTTTCGGTCCAGTGATAGGCCTTTATTAACTAAATTGTAACATGACGACCTATGTGATTTTGGCAGGACTTTTTAGCGCTTACGTTTGAACTAGTGTGCTAAGATTTAAAACAAACGATCGGTGGGAATCCAGCTTTCAGGGGAGGCCTCCCCCGAGTCTCTGGACGGCTGTGGGGCCGAGCGGCGAGCGATAAAGCACTCAGTTTCGCTCGAGTACCATGACAACCGATTTGACTTCGGCACGACTTTAGGTCGCCTAATTTCAGCCTAGCGGGCTAGGAATTCACACAGACAAGCCTTGGGAATCCAGCTTTCGAGGGAGGCCTCTTCCAAGCCTCTCGGAGCTTGTGGGGCCGAACGGCGAGCGTCGAAGCACTCGGTTTCGCTCCAGTCGTAGGCCTTTAATGACTAAATTGTAACATGACGTCCTATGTGACTTTGGCAAGACCTTTTAGCGCTTACCTTTGAGCTAGTCGGCTAAGATTTGAAACAAACGATCGGTGGGAATCCAGCTTTCAGGGGAGGCCTCCCCCGAGTCTCTGGACAGCTGTGGGGCCGAACGGCGAGCGTCAAAGCACTCGTTTTCGCTCCAGTAGTGGGCCTTTATTGACTAAATTGTAACATGACGACCTATGTGATTTTGGCAGGACTTTTTAGCGCCTACTTTTCAGCTACTGGGCTAAGATTTGAAACAAACGATCGGTGGGAATCCACCTTTCAGGGGACGCCTCCCTTGAGTCTCTGGACGGCTGTGGGGCCGAGCGGCGAGCATTAAAGCACTCAGTTTCGGTCCAGTAGGAGGCCTTTATTGACTAAATTGTAACATGACGACCTATGTGATTTTGGCAGGACTTTTTAGCGCCTACTTTTCAGCTACTGGGCTAAGATTTGAAACAAACGATCGGTGGGAATCCAGCTTTCAGGGGAGGCCTCTTCCAAGCCTCTCGGAGGTCATGGGGCCGAACGGCGAGCGTCAAAGCACTCGGTTTCGCTCCAGTAGTAGGCCTTTATTGACTAAATTGTAACATGACAACCTATGTGACTTTGGCAGGACTTTTTAGCGCTTACCTTTGAGCTAGTTGGCTCAGATTTGAAACACACGATCGGTGGGATTCCAGCTTTCAGGGGAGGCCTCCCCCGAGTCTCTGGATGGCTGTGGGGCCGAACGGCGAGCGTCAAAGCACTCGGTTTCTCTCCAGTCGTAGGCCTTTATTGACTAAATTGTAACATGACGACCTATGTGATTTTGGCAGGACTTTTTTGCGCCTACTTTTCAGCTACTGGGTTAAGATTTGAAACAAACGATCGGTGGGAATCAAGCTTTCAGGGGAGGCCTCCCCTGAGTCTATGGACGGCTGTGGGGCTGAGCGGCGAGCCTTAAAGCACTCAGTTTCGGTCCAGTAATAGGCCTTTATTGACTAAATTGTAACATGACGACCTATGTGATTTTGGCAGGACTTTTTAGCGCTTACGTTTTAGCTAGTGGGCTAAGATTTAAAACAAACGATCGGTGGGAATCCAGCTTTCAGGGGAGGCCTCCCCCGAGTCTCTGGACTGCTGTGGGGCCGAGCGGCGACCGTTAAAGCACTCAGTTTCGCTCGAGTACCATGACGACCGATTTGACTTCGGCACGACTTTAGGTCGCTTAATTTCAGCCTAGTGGGCTAGGAATTCACACAGACAATCCTTGGGAATCCAGCTTTCAGGGGAGGCCACTTCCAAGCCTCTCAGAGGTCGTGGGGCCTATCGGCGAGCGTCAAAGCACTCGGTTTCGCTCCAGTAGTAGGCCTTTATTGACTAAATTGTAACATGACGACCTATGTGACTTTGGCAAGGACTTTTTAGCGCTCACTTTTGAGCTAGTGGGCTAAGATTTGAAACAAACGATCGGTGGGAATCCAGCTTTCAGGGGAAGCCTCCCCCGAGTCTCTGGACGGCTGTGGGCCCGAACGGCGAGCGTCAAAGCACTCAGTTTCGCTCCAGTAGTAGGCCTTTATTGAGTAAATTGTAACATGACAACCTATGTGACTTTGGCAGGACTTTTTAGCGGTTACTTTTGACCTAGTGCGCTAAGATTTCAAAACAAACGATCGGTGGGAATCCAGCTTTCAGGGGAGTCCTACCCCGAGTCTCTGGACGGCTGTGGGGCCGAGCGGCGAGCGTTAAAGCACTCAGTTTCGCTCGAGTACCATGACGACCGATTTGACTTCGGCACGGCTTTAGGTCGCTTAATTTCAGCCTAGCGGGCTAGGAATTCACACAGACAATCCTTGGGAATCCAGCTTTCAGGGGAGGCCACTTCCAAGCCTCTCAGAGGTCGTGGGGTCTATCGGCGAGCGTCAAAGCACTCGGTTTCGCTCCAGTAGTAGGCCTTTATTGACTAAATTGTAACATGACGACCTATGTGACTTTGGCAAGACTTTTTAGCGCTCACTTTTGAGCTAGTGGGCTAAGATTTGAAACTAACGATCGGTGGGAATACAGCTTTCAGGGGAGGCCTCCCCCGAGTCTCTGGACAGCTGTGGGGCCGAACGGCGAGCGTCAAAGCACTTGGTTTCTCTCCAGTAGTAGGCCTTTATTGACTAAATTGTAACATGACGACCTATGTGACTTTGGCAGGACTTTTTAGCGCCTACTTTTCAGCTACTGGGCTAAGATTTGAAACAAATGATCGGTGGGAATCCAGCTTTCAGGGGAGGCCTCCCCCGAGTCTCTGGACGGCTGTGGGGGCGAACGGCGAGCGTCAAAGCACTCTGTTTATCTCCAGTAGTTGGCCTTTATTGAGTAAATTGTAACAACGACCTATGTGATTTTTGGCAGGACTTTTTAGCGCCTACTTTTCAGCTACTGGGCTAAGATTTGAAATAAACGATCGGTGGGAATCCAGCTTTCAGGGGAGGCCTCTTTCAAGCCTCTCAGAGGTCATGGGGCCGAGCGGCGAGCGTCAAAGCACTTTGTTTCGCTCCAGTAGTAGGCCTTTATTGACTAAATTGTAACATGACGACCTATGTGATTTTGGCAGGACTTTTTAGCGCCTACTTTTCAGCTACTGGGCTAAGATTTGAAACAAACGATCGGTGGGAATCCAGCTTTTAGGGGAGGCCTCCCCCGAATCTCTGGACGGCTGTGGGGCCGAACGGTGAGCGTCAAAGCACTCGGTTTCTCTCCAGTCGTAGGCCTTTATTGACTAAATTGTAACATGACGACCTATGTGATTTTGGCAGGACTTTTTAGCGCCTACTTTTCAGCTACTGGGCTAAGATTTGAAACAAATGATCGGTGGGAATTCAGCTTTCAGGGGAGTCCTCCCCCGAGTCTCTGGACGGCTGTGGGGCCGAGCGGCGAGCGTCAAAGCACTCGGTTTCTCTCCAGTCATAGGCCTTTATTGACTAAATTGTAACATGACGACCTATGTGATTTTGGCAGGACTTTTTAGCGCCTACTTTTCAGCTACTGGGCTAAGATTTGAAACAAACGATCGGTGGGAATCCAGCTTTCAGGGGAGTCCTCCCCCGAGTCTCTGGACGGCTGTGGGGCCGAGCGGCGAGCTTTAAAGCACTCAGTTTCGCTCGAGTACCATGACGACCGATTTGACTTCGGCACGACTTTAGGTCGCTTAATTTCAGCCTAGCGGGCTAGGAATTCACACAGACAAGCCTTGGGAATCCAGCCTTCAAGGGAGGTCTCTTCCAAGCCTCTCAAAGCTCGTGGGGCCGAACGGCGAGCGTCGAAGCACTCGGTTTCGCTCCTGTAGTAACCCTTTATTGACTAAATTGTAACATCACAACCTATGTGATTTTGGCAGGACTTTTTAGCGCCTACTTTTCAGCTACTGGGCTAAGATTTGAAACAAACGATCGGTGGGAATCCAGCTTTCAGGGGAGGCCTCCCCCGAGTCTCTGGACGGCTGTGGGGCCGAGTGGCGAGCGTAATAGCACTCAGTTTCGCTCGAGTACCATGACGACCGATTTGACTTCGGCAAAACTTTAGGTCGCTTAATTTCAGCCGAGCGGGCTAGGAATTAACACAGACAAGCCTTGGGAATCCAGCTTTCAGGGGAGGCCTCTTTCAAGCCTCTCAGAGGTTGTGGGGCCGAGCGGCGAGGGTCAAAGCACTCGGTTTCGCTCCAGTAGTAGGCCTTTATTGACTAAATTGTAACATGACGACCTATGTGATTTTGGCAGGACTTTTTAGCGCCTACTTTTCAGCTACTAGGGTAAGATTTGAAACAAACGATCGGTGGGAATCCAGCTTTCAGGGGAGGCCTCCCCCGAATCTCTGGACGGTTGTGGGGCCGAACGGTGAGCGTCAAAGCACTCAGTTTCTCTCCAGTCGTAGGCCTTTATTGACTAAATTGTAACATGACGACCTATGTGAATTTGGCAGGACTTTTTAGCGCTTACTTTTGAGCTAGTGGGCTACGATTTGAAACAAACGATCGGTTGGAATCCAGCTTTCAGGGGAGGCCTCTTCCAAGCCTCTCGGAGGTCGTGGGGCATAACGGCGAGCGTCAAAGCACTCGTTTTCGCTCGAGTACCATGACGACCGATTTGACTTCGGCACGACTTTAGGTCGCTTAATTTCAGCCTAGCGGGCTAGGAATTCACACAGACAATCCTTGGGAATCCAGCTTTCAGGGGATGCAACTTCCAAGCCTTTCAGTGGTCGTGGGGCCTAACGGCGAGCGTCAAAGCACTCGGTTTCGGTCCAGTAGGAGGCGTTTATTGACTAAATTGTAACATGACGACCTATGTGATTTTGGCAGGACTTTTTAGCGCCTACTTTTCAGCTACTGGGCGAAGATTTGAAACAAACAATCGGTGGGAATCCAGCTTTCAGGGGAGGCCTCTTCCAAGCCTCTCGGAGGTCGTGGGGCATAACGGCGAGCGTCAAAGCACTCGTTTTCGGTCCAGTAGTAGGCCTTTATTGACTAAATTGTACCATGACGACCTATGTGATTTTGGCAGGACATTTTAGCGCTTACTTTTGAGTTAGTGGGCTAAGATTTGAAACACATTATCGGTGGGAATCCAGCTTTCAGGGGAGTCCTCCCCCGAGTCTCTGGACGGCTGTGGGGCCGAGCGGCGAGCATTAAAGCACTCAGTTTCGGTCCAGTAGGAGGCCTTTATTGACTAAATTGTAACATGACGATCTATGTGATTTTGGCAGGACTTTTTAGCGCCTACTTTTCAGCTACTGGGCTAAGATTTGAAAGAAACGATCGGTGGGAATCCAGCTTTCAGGGGAGGCCTCTTCCAAGCCTCTCGGAGGTCGTGGGCCCGAACGGCGAGCGTCAAAGCACTCGGTTTCGCTCCAGTAGTAGGCCTTTATTGACTAAATTGTAACATGACAACCTATGTGACTTTGGCAGGACTTTTTAGCGCTTACTTTTTACCTAGTGCACTAAGATTTGAAACAAACGATCTGTGGGAATCCAGCTTTCAGGGGAGTCCTCCCCCGAGTCTCTGGACGGCTGTGGGGCCGAGCGGCGAGCTTTAAAGCACTCAGTTTCGCTCGAGTACCATGACGACCGATTTGACTTCGGCACGACTTTAGGTCGCTTAATTTCAGCCTAGCGGGCTAGGAATTCACACAGACAATCCTTGGGAATCCAGCTTTCAGGGGAGGCCACTTCCAAGCCTTTCAGAGGTCGTGAGGCCTAACGGCGAGCGTCAAAGCACTCGGTTTCGGTCCAGTAGGAGGCCTTCATTGACTAAATTGTAACATGATGACCTATGTGAATTTGGCAGGGCTTTTTAGCGCATACTTTTCAGCAACTGGGCTAAGATTTGAAACAAACCATCGGTGGGAATCCAGCTTTCAGGGGAGACTTCTTCCAAGCCTCTCGGAGGTTGTGGGGCCGAACGGCGAGCGTTAAAGCACTCAGTTTCGCTAAAGTAGTAGGCCTTTATTGACTAAATTGTACCATGACGACCTATGTGATTTTGGCAGGACTTTTTAGCGCCTACTTTTCAGCTACTGGGCGAAGATTTGAAACAAACGATCGGTGGGAATCCAGCTTTCAGGGGAGGCCTCTTCCAAGCCTCTCGGAGGTCGTGGGGCATAACGGCGAGCGTCAAAGCACTCGGTTTCTCTCCAGTAGTAGGCCTTTATTGAGTAAATTGTAACATGACGACCTATGTGATTTTGGCAGGACTTTTTAGCGCTTACGTTTGAGCTAGTGGACTAAGATTTGAAACAACCGATCGGTGGGAATCCAGCTTTCAGGGGAGGCCTCCCCCGAGTCTCTGGACGGCTGTGGGGCCGAACGGCGAGCGTCAAAGCACTCGGTTTCTCTCCAGTAGTAGGCCTTTATTGACTAAATTGTAACATGACGACCTTTGTGATTTTGGCAGGACTTTATAGCGCTTACGTTTGAGCTAGTGGGCTAATATTTAAAACAAACGATCGGTGGGAATCCAGCTTTCAGGGGAGGCCTCTTCCAAGACTCTGGACGGCTGTGGGGCCGAGCGGCGAGCATTAAAGAACTCAGTTGCGCTCCAGTACCATGACGACCAGTTTGACTTCGGCACGACTTTAGGTCGCTTAATTTCAGCCTAGCGAGCTAGGAATTCACACAGACAATCCTTGGGAATCCAGCTTTCAGGGGAGGCCTCTTCCAAGTCTCTCAGAGGTCGTGGGGCCGAACGGCGAGCGTCAAAGCACTCGGTTTCTCTCCAGTAGTAGGCCTTTATTGACTAAATTGTAACATGACGACCCATGTGATTTTGGCAGGACTTTTTAGCGCCTACTTTTCAGCTACTGGGCTAAGATTTGAAACAAATGATCGGTGGGAATCCAGCTTTCAGGGGAGGCCTCTTCCAAGCCTCTCGGAGCTCGTGGGGCCGAACGGCGAGCATCATAGCATTCGGTTTCTCTCCAGTAGTTGGCCTTTATTGACTAAATTGTAACATGACGACCTATGTGACTTTGGCACGACTTTTTAGCGCCTACTTTTGAGTTAGTGGACTAAGATTTGAAACAAACGCTCGGTGGGAATCCAGCTTTCAGGGGAGGCCTCCCCCGAGTCTCTGGGCGGCTGTGGGGCCGAACGGCGAGCGTCAAAGCACTCGGTTTCTCTCCAGTAGTAGGCCTTTATTGAGTAAATTGTAACATGACGACCTATGTGATTTTGGCAGGACTTTTTAGCGCCTACTTTTCAGCAACTGGGCTAAGATTTGAAACAAATGATCGGTGGGAATCCAGCTTTCAGGGGAGACCTCCCCCGAGACTCTGGACGGCTGTGGGGCCGAACGGCGAGCGTCAAAGCACTCGGTTTCTCTCCAGTAGTAGGCCTTTATTGACTAAATTGTAACATGACGACCGATGTGATTTTGGCAGGACTTTTTAGCGCTTACTTTTGAGCTAGTGGGCTAAGATTTGAAACACATTATCGGTGTGAATCCAGCTTTCAGGGGAGTTCTCCCCCGCGTCTCTGGACGGCTGTGGGGCCGAGCGGCGAGCGTTAAAGCACTCAGTTTCGCTCGAGTACCATGACGACCAATTTTACTTCGGCACGACTTTAGGTCGCTTAATTTCTACCTAGCGGGCTAGGAATTTACACAGACAAGCCTTGGGAATCCAGCTTTCAAGGGAGGCCTCTTCCAAGCCTCTCGGAGCTCGTGAGGCCGAACGGCGAGCGTCAAAGCACTCGGTTTCGCTCCAGTAGGAGGCCTTTATTGACTAAATTGTAACATGACGACCTATGTGATTTTGGCAGGACTTTTTAGCCCCTACTTTTCAGCTACTGGGCTAAGATTTGAAAGAAACGATCGGTGGGAATCCAGCTTTCAGGGGAGGCCACTTCCAAGCCTCTCAGAGGTCGTGGGGCCAAACGGCGAGCGTCAAAGCACTCGGTTTTGGTCCAGTAGTAGGCCTTTATTGACTAAATTGTAACATGACGACCTATGGGAATTTGGCAAGACTTTTTAGCGCCTACTTTTGAGCTAGTGGGCTAAGATTTGAAACAAACGATCGGTGGGTATCCAGCTTTCAGGGGAGGCCGCTTCCAAGCCTCTCGGAGGTCGTGGGGCCGAACGGCGAGCGTCAAAGCACTCGTTTTCAGTCCAGTAGTAGGCCTTTATTGACTAAATTGTAACATGAAGACCTATGTGATTTTGGCAGGACATTTTAGCGCTTACTTTTGAGTTAGTGGGCTAAGATTTGAAACATTATCGGTGGGAATCCAGCTTTCAGGGGAGTCCTCCCCCGAGTCTCTGGACAGCTGTGGGGCAGAGTGGCGAGCGTTAAAGCACTCAGTTTCGGTCCAGTAATAGGCCTTTTTTGACTAAATTGTAACATGACGACCTATGTGATTTTGGCAGGACTTTTTAGCGCCTACTTTTGAGCTAGTGGGCTAAGATTTTTTTAAAACAAACGATCGGTGGGAATCCAGCTTTCAGGGGAGGCCTACCCCGAGTCTCTGGACTTCTGTGGGGCCGAGCGGCGACCGTTAAAGCACTCAGTTTCGCTCGAGTACCATGACAACCGATTTGACTTCGGCACGACTTTAGGTCGCTTAATTTCAGCCTAGCGGGCTATGAATTCAGACAGACAAGCCTTGGGAATCCAGTTTTCGAGGGAGGCCTCTTCCAAGCTTCTCGGAGCTTGTGGGGCCGAACGGTGAGCGTCGAAGCACTCGGTTTCGCTCCAGTCGTAGGCCTTTAATGACTAAATTGTAACATGACGTCCTATGTGACTTTGGCAAGACCTTTTAGCGCTTACCTTTGAGCTAGTCGGCTAAGATTTGAAACAAACGATCGGTGGGAATCCAGCTTGCAGGGGAAGCCTCCCCCGAGTCTCTGGACGGCTGTGGGCCCGAACGGCGAGCGTCAAAGCACTCAGTTTCGCTCCAGTAGTAGGCCTTTATTGAGTAAATTGTAACATGACAACCTATGTGACTTTGGCAGGACTTTTTAGCGGTTACTTTTGACCTAGTGCGCTAAGATTTCAAACAAACGATCGGTGGGAATCCAGCTTTCAGGGGAGTCCTACCCCGAGTCTCTGGACGGCTGTGGGGCCGAGCGGCGAGCGTTAAAGCACTCAGTTTCGCTCGAGTACCATGACGACCGATTTGACTTCGGCACGGCTTTAGGTCGCTTAATTTCAGCCTAGCGGGCTAGGAATTCACACAGACAATCCTTGGGAATCCAGCTTTCAGGGGAGGCCACTTCCAAGCCTCTCAGAGGTCGTGGGGCCTATCGGCGAGCGTCAAAGCACTCGGTTTCACTCCAGTAGTAGGCCTTTATTGACTAAATTGTAACATGACGACCTATGTGACTTTGGCAAGACTTTTTGGCGCTCACTTTTGAGCTAGTGGGCTAAGATTTGAAACTAACGATCGGTGGGAAGACAGCTTTCAGGGGAGGCCTCCCCCAAGTCTCTGGACAGCTGTGGGGCCGAACGGCGAGCGTCAAAGCACTTGGTTTCTCTCCAGTAGTAGGCCTTTATTGACTAAATTGTAACATGACGACCTATGTGACTTTGGCAGGACTTTTTAGCGCCTACTTTTCAGCTACTGGGGTAAGATTTGAAACAAACGATCGGTGGGAATCCAGCTTTCAGGGGAGGCCTCCCCCGAGTCTCTGGACGGCTGTGGGGGCGAACGGCTAGCGTCAAAGCACTCTGTTTCTCTCCAGTAGTTGGCCTTTATTGAGTAAATTGTAACAACGACCTATGTGATTTTTGGCAGGACTTTTTAGCGCCTACTTTTCAGCTACTGGGCTAAGATTTGAAATAAACGATCGGTGGGAATCCAGCTTTCAGGGGAGGCCTCTTTCAAGCCTCTCAGAGGTCATGGGGCCGAGCGGCGAGCGTCAAAGCACTTTGTTTCGCTCCAGTAGTAGGCCTTTATTGACTAAATTGTAACATGACGACCTATGTGATTTTGGCATGACTTTTTAGCGCCTACTTTTCAGCTACTGGGCTAAGATTGGAAACAAATGATCGGTGGGAATCCAGCTTTCAGAGGAGGCCTCCCCCGAATCTCTGGACGGCTGTTGGGCCGAACGGTGAGCGTCAAAGCACTCGGTTTCTCTCCAGTCGTAGGCCTTTATTGACTAAATTGTAACATGACGACCTATGTGATTTTGGCAGGACTTTTTAGCGCCTACTTTTCAGCTACTGGGCTAAGATTTGAAACAAACGATCGGTGGGAATTCAGCTTTCAGGGGAGTCCTCCCCCGAGTCTCTGGACGGCTGTGGGGCCGAGCGGCGAGCGTCAAAGCACTCGGTTTCTCTCCAGTCATAGGCCTTTATTGACTAAATTGTAACATGACGACCTATGTGATTTTGGCAGGACTTTTTAGCGCCTACTTTTCAGCTACTGGGCTAAGATTTGAAACAAACGATCGGTGGGAATCCACCTTTCAGGGGAGTCCTCCCCCGAGTCTCTGGACGGCGGTGGGGCCAAGCGGCGAGCTTTAAAGCACTCAGTTTCGCTCGAGTACCATGACGACCGATTTGACTTCGGCACGGCTTTAGGTCGCTTAATTTCAGCCTAGCGGGCTAGGAATACACACAGACAAGCCTTGGGAATCCAGCCTTCAAGGGAGGCCTCTTCCAAGCCTCTCAAAGCTCGTGGGGCCGAACGGCGAGCGTCGAAGCACTCGGTTTCGCTCCAGTAGTAACCCTTTATTGACTAAATTGTAACATCACAACCTATGTGATTTTGGCAGGACTTTTTAGCGCCTACTTTTCAGCTACTGCGCTAAGATTTGAAACAAACGATCGGTGGGAATCCAGCTTTCAGGGGAGGCCTCCCCCGAGTCTCTGGACGGCTGTGGGGCCGAGTGGCGAGCGTAATAGCACTCAGTTTCGCTCGAGTACCATGACGACCGATTTGACTTCGGCACAACTTTAGGTCGCTTAATTTCAGCCGAGCGGGCTAGGAATTAACACAGACAAGCCTTGGGAATCCAGCTTTCAAGGGAGGCCTCTTCCAAGCCTCTCGGAGCTTGTGGGGCCGAACGGCGAGCGTCGAAGCACTCGGTTTCGCTTCAGTAGTAGGCCTTTATTGACTAAATTGTAACATGACAACCTATGTGACTTTGGCAGGACTTTTTAGCGCTTACTTTTGAGCTAGTGGGCTAAGATTTGAAACAAACGATCGGTGGGAATCCAGCTTTCAGGGGAGGCCACCCCGAGTCTCTGGACGGCTGTGGGGGCGAACGGCGAGCGTCAAAGCACTCTGTTTCTCTCCAGTAGTTGGCCTTTATTGAGTAAATTGTAACAACGACCTATGTGATTTTGGCAGGACTTTTTAGCGCCTACTTTTCAGCTACTGGGCTAAGATTTGAAATAAACGATCGGTGGGAATCCAGCTTTCAGGGGAGGCCTCTTTCAAGCCTCTCAGAGGTTGTGGGGCCGAGCGGCGAGCGTCAAAGCACTCGGTTTCGCTCCAGTAGTAGGCCTTTATTGACTAAATTGTAACATGACGACCTATGTGATTTTGGCAGGACTTTTTAGCGCCTACTTTTCAGCTACTGGGCTAAGATTTGAAACAAACGATCGGTGGGAATCCAGCTTTCAGGGGAGGCCTCCCCCGAATCTCTGGACGGTTGTGGGGCCGAACGGTGAGCGTCAAAGCACTCAGTTTCTCTCCAGTCGTAGGCCTTTATTGACTAAATTGTAACATGACGACCTATGTGAATTTGGCAGGACTTTTTAGTGCCTACTTTTGAACTAGTGGGCTAAGATTTGAAACAAACGATCGGTGGGAATCCAGCTTTCAGGGGAGGCCTCCCCCGAGTCTCTGGACGGCTGTGGGGACGAACGGCGAGCGTCAAAGCACTCGGTTTCTCTCCAGTAGTAGGCCTTTATTGACTAAATTGTAACATGACGACCTATGTGATTTTGGCAGGACCTTTTAGCGCCTACTTTTCAGCTACTGGGCTAAGATTTGAAACAAACGATCGGTGGGAATCCAGCTTTCGGGGGAGGGCTCCCCCGAGTCTCTGGACGGCTGTGGGGCCGAGCGGCGAGCGTTAAAGCTCTCAGTTTCGGTCAAGTAATAGGCCTTTATTGACTAAATTGTAACATGACGACCTATGTGATTTTGGCAGGACTTTTTAGCGCCTACTTTTCAGCTACTGGGCGAAGATTTGAAACAAACGATCGGTGGGAATCCAGCTTTCAGGGGAGGCCTCTTCCAAGCCTCTCGGAGGTCGTGGGGCATAACGGCGAGCGTCAAAGCACTCGTTTTCGGTCCAGTAGTAGGCCTTTATTGACTAAATTGTACCATGACGACCTATGTGAATTTGGCAGGACATTTTAGCGCTTACTTTTGAGTTAGTGGGCTAAGATTTGAAACACATTATCGATGGGAATCCAGCTTTCAGGGGAGTCCTCCCCCGAGTCTCTGGACGGCTGTGGGGCCGAGCGGCGAGCATTAAAGCACTCAGTTTCAGTCCAGTAGTAGGCCTTTATTGACTAAATTGTAACATGACAACCTATGTGACTTTGGCAGGACTTTTTAGCGCTTACTTTTTACCTAGTGCACTAAGATTTGAAACAAACGATCTGTGGGAATCCAGCTTTCAGGGGAGTCCTCCCCCGAGTCTCTGGACGGCTGTGGGGCCGAGCGGCGTGCTTTAAAGCACTCAGTTTCGCTCGAGTACCATGACGACCGATTTGACTTCGGCACGACTTTAGGTCGCTTAATTTCAGCCTAGCGGGCTAGGAATTCACACAGACAATCCTTGGGAATCCAGCTTTCAGGGGAGGCCACTTCGAAGCCTTTCAGAGGTCGTGGGGCCTAACGGCGAGCGTCAAAGCACTCGGTTTCGGTCCAGTAGGAGGCCTTCATTGACTAAATTGTAACATGATGACCTATGTGAATTTGGCAGGGCTTTTTAGCGCCTACTTTTCAGCTACTGGGCTAAGATTTGAAACAAACCATCGGTGGGAATCCAGCTTTCAGGGGAGGCTTCTTCCAAGCCTCTCGGAGGTTGTGGGGCCGAACGGCGAGCGTTAAAGCACTCAGTTTCGCTCCAGTAGTAGGCCTTTATTGACTAAATTGTACCATGACGACCTATGTGATTTTGTCAGGACTTTTTAGCGCCTACTTTTCAGCTACTGGGCGAAGATTTGAAACAAACGATCGGTGGGAATCCAGCTTTCAGGGGAGGCCTCTTCCAAGCCTCTCGGAGGTCGTGGGGCATAACGGCGAGCGTCAAAGCACTCGTTTTCGGTCCAGTAGTAGGCCTTTATTGACTAAATTGTAACATGACAACCTATGTGACTTTGGCAGGACTTTTTAGCGCTTACTTTTCACCGAGTGCGCTAAGATTTGAAACAAACGATGGGTGGGAATCCAGCTTTCAGGGGAGTCCTCCCCCGAGTCTCTGGACGGCTGTGTGGCCGAGCGGCGACTGTTAAAGCACTCAGTTTCGCTCGAGTACCATGACGACCGATTTGACTTCGGCATGACTTTAGGTCGCTTAATTTCAGCCTAGTGGGCTAGGAATTCACACAGACAATCCTTGGGAATCCAGCTTTCGGGGGAGGCCACTTCCAAGCCTCTCAGAGGTCGTGGGGCCTATCGGCGAGCGTCAAAGCACTCGGTTTCTCTCCAGTCGTAGGCCTTTATTGACTAAATTGTAACATGACGACCTATGTGATTTTGGCAGGACTTTTTTGCGCCTACTTTTCAGCTACTGGGCTAAGATTTGAAACAAACGATCGGTGGGAATCAAGCTTTCAGGGGAGGCCTCCCCTGAGTCTCTGGACGGCTGTGGGGCTGAGCGGCGATTCTTAAAGCACTCAGTTTCGGTCCAGTAATAGGCCTTTATTGACTAAATTGTAACATGACGACCTATGTGATTTTGGCAGGACTTTTTAGCGCTTACGTTTTAGCTAGTGGGCTAAGATTTAAAACAAACGATCGGTGGGAAACCAGCTTTCAGGGGAGGCCTCCCCCGAGTCTCTGGACTGCTGTGGGGCCGAGCGGCGACCGTTAAAGCACTCAGTTTCGCTCGAGTACCATGACGACCGATTTGACTTCGGCATGACTTTAGGTCGCTTAATTTCAGCCTAGTGGGCTAGGAATTCACACAGACAATCCTTGGGAATCCAGCTTTCGGGGGAGGCCACTTCCAAGCCTCTCAGAGGTCGTGGGGCCTATCGGCGAGCGTCAAAGCACTCGGTTTCGCTCCAGTAGTAGGCCTTTATTGACTAAATTGTAACATGACGACCTATGTGACTTTGGCAAGACTTTTTAGCGCTCACTTTTGAGCTAGTGGGCTAAGATTTGAAACAAACGATTGGTGGGAATCCAGCTTTCAGGGGAAGCCTCCCCCGAGTCTCTGGACGGCTGTGGGCCCGAACGGCGAGCGTCAAAGCACTCAGTTTCGCTCCAGTAGTAGGCCTTTATTGAGTAAATTGTAACATGACAACCTATGTGACTTTGGCAGGACTTTTTAGCGGTTACTTTTGACCTAGTGCGCTAAGATTTCAAACAAACGATCGGTGGGAATCCAGCTTTCAGGGGAGTCCTACCCCGAGTCTCTGGACGGCTGTGGGGCCGAGCGGCGAGCGTTAAAGCACTCAGTTTCGCTCGAGTACCATGACGACCGATTTGATTTCGGCACGGCTTTAGGTCGCTTCATTTCAGCCTAGCGGGCTAGGAATTCACACAGACAATCCTTGGGAATCCAGCTTTCAGGGGAGGCCACTTCCAAGCCTCTCAGAGGTCGTGGGGCCTATCGGCGAGCGTCAAAGCACTCGGTTTCGCTCCAGTAGTAGGCCTTTATTGACTAAATTGTAACATGACGACCTATGTGATTTTGGCAAGACTTTTTAGCGCTCACTTTTGAGCTAGTGGGCTAAGATTTGAAACAAACGATCGGTGGGAATACAGCTTTCAGGGGAGGCCTCCCCCGAGTCTCTGGACAGCTGTGGGGCCGAACGGCGAGCGTCAAAGCACTTGGTTTCTCTCCAGTAGTAGGCCTTTCTTGACTAAATTGTAACATGACAACCTATGTGATTTTGGCAGGACTTTTTAGCGCTTACTTTTGAGCTAGTGGGCTAAGATTTGAAACAAACGATCGGTGGGAATCCAGCTTTTAGGGGAGGCCTCCCCCGAGTCTCTGGACAGCTGTGTGGCCGAGCGGCGAGCGTTAAAGCACTCAGTTTCGCTCGAGTACCATGACGACCGATTTGACTTCGGCACAACTTTAGGTCGCTTAATTTCAGCCGAGCGGGCTAGGAATTAACACAGACAAGCCTTGGGAATCCAGCTTTCAAGGGAGGCCTCTTCCAAGCCTCTCGGAGCTTGTGGGGCCGAACGGCGAGCGTCGAAGCACTCGGTTTCGCTTCAGTAGTAGGCCTTTATTGACTAAATTGTAACATGACAACCTATGTGACTTTGGCAGGACTTTGTAGCGCTTACTTTTGAGCTAGTGGGCTAAGATTTGAAACAAACGATCGGTGGGAATCCAGCTTTCAGGGGAGGCCTCCCCCGAGTCTCTGGACGGCTGTGGGGGCGAACGGCGAGCGTCAAAGCACTCTGTTTCTCTCCAGTAGTTGGCCTTTATTGAGTAAATTGTAACAACGACCTATGTGATTTTGGCAGGACTTTTTAGCGCCTACTTTTCAGCTACTGGGCTAAGATTTGAAATAAACGATCGGTGGGAATCCAGCTTTCAGGGGAGGCCTCTTTCAAGCCTCTCAGAGGTTGTGGGGCCGAGCGGCGAGCGTCAAAGCACTCGGTTTCGCTCCAGTAGTAGGCCTTTATTGACTAAATTGTAACATGACGACCTATGTGATTTTGGCAGGACTTTTTAGCGCCTACTTTTCAGCTACTGGGGTAAGATTTGAAACAAACGATCGGTGGGAATCCAGCTTTCAGGGGAGGCCTCCCCCAAATCTCTGGACGGTTGTGGGGCCGAACGGTGAGCGTCAAAGCACTCAGTTTCTCTCCAGTCGTAGGCCTTTATTGACTAAATTGTAACATGACGACCTATGTGAATTTGGCAGGACTTTTTAGTGCCTACTTTTGAACTAGTGGGCTAAGATTTGAAACAAACGATATGTGGGAATCCAGCTTTCAGGGGAGGCCTCCCCTGAGTCTCTGGACGGCTGTGGGGCTGAGCGGCGATCGTTAAAGCACTCAGTTTCGGTCCAGTGATAGGCCTTTATTGACTAAATTGTAACATGACGACCTATGTGATTTTGGCAGGACTTTTTAGCGCTTACGTTTGAGCTAGTGTGCTAAGATTTAAAACAAACGATCGGTGGGAATCCAGCTTTCAGGGGAGGCCTCCCCCGAGTCTCTGGACGGCTGTGGGGCCGAGCGGCGAGCGTTAAAGCACTCAGTTTCGCTCGAGTACCATGACAACCGATTTGACTTCGGCACGACTTTAGGTCGCTTAATTTCAGCCTAGCGGGCTAGGAATTCACACAGACAAGCCTTGGGAATCCAGCTTTCGAGGGAGGCCTCTTCCAAGCCTCTCGGAGCTTGTGGGGCCGAACGGCGAGCGTCGAAGCACTCGGTTTCGCTCCAGTCGTAGGCCTTTAATGACTAAATTGTAACATGACGTCCTATGTGACTTTGGCAAGACCTTTTAGCGCTTACCTTTGAGCTAGTCGGCTAAGATTTGAAACAAACGATCGGTGGGAATCCAGCTTTCAGGGGAGGCCTCCCCCGAGTCTCTGGACAGCTGTGGGGCCGAACGGCGAGCGTCAAAGCACTCGTTTTCGCTCCAGTAGTGGGCCTTTATTGACTAAATTGTAACATGACGACCTATGTGAATTTGGCATGACTTTTTAGCGCCTACTTTTTAGCTAGTGGGCTAAGATTTGAAACAAACGATCGGTGGGAATCCAGCTTTCAGGGGACGCCTCCCTTGAGTCTCTGGACGGCTGTGGGGCCGAGCGGCGAGCATTAAAGCACTCAGTTTAGGTCCAGTAGGAGGCCTTTATTGACTAAATTGTAACATGACGACCTATGTGATTTTGGCAGGACTTTTTAGCGCCTACTTTTCAGCTACTGGGCTAAGATTTGAAACAAACGATCGGTGGGAATCCAGCTTTCAGGGGAGGCCTCCCCCGAGTCTCTGGACAGCTGTGGGGCCGAACGGCGAGCGTCAAAGCACTTGGTTTCTCTCCAGTAGTAGGCCTTTATTGACTAAATTGTAACATGACGACCTATGTGACTTTGGCAGGACTTTTTAGCGCCTACTTTTCAGCTACTGGGCTAAGATTTGAAACAAACGATCGGTGGGAATCCAGCTTTCAGGGGAGGCCTCCCCCGAGTCTCTGGACGGCTGTGGGGCCGAGTGGCGAGCGTAATAGCACTCAGTTTCGCTCGAGTACCATGACGACCGATTTGACTTCGGCACAACTTTAGGTCGCTTAATTTCAGCCGAGCGGGCTAGGAATTAACACAGACAAGCCTTGGGAATCCAGCTTTCAAGGGAGGCCTCTTCCAAGCCTCTCGGAGCTTGTGGGGCCGAACGGCGAGCGTCGAAGCACTCGGTTTCGCTTCAGTAGTAGGCCTTTATTGACTAAATTGTAACATGACAACCTATGTGACTTTGGCAGGACTTTTTAGCGCTTACTTTTGAGCTAGTGGGCTAAGATTTGAAACAAATGATCGGTGGGAATCCAGCTTTCAGGGGAGGCCTCCCCCGAGTCTCTGGACGGCTGTGGGGGCGAACGGCGAGCGTCAAAGCACTCTGTTTCTCTCCAGTAGTTGGCCTTTATTGAGTAAATTGTAACAACGACCTATGTGATTTTGGCAGGACTTTTTAGCGCCTACTTTTAGGCTACTGGGCTAAGATTTGAAATAAACGATCGGTGGGAATCCAGCTTTCAGGGGAGGCCTCTTTCAAGCCTCTCAGAGGTTGTGGGGCCGAGCGGCGAGCGTCAAAGCACTCGGTTTCGCTCCAGTAGTAGGCCTTTATTGACTAAATTGTAACATGACGACCTATGTGATTTTGGCAGGACTTTTTAGCGCCTACTTTTCAGCTACTGGGGTAAGATTTGAAACAAACGATCGGTGGGAATCCAGCTTTCAGGGGAGGCCTCCCCCGAATCTCTGGACGGTTGTGGGGCCGAACGGTGAGCGTCAAAGCACTCAGTTTCTCTCCAGTCGTAGGCCTTTATTGACTAAATTGTAACATGACGACCTATGTGAATTTGGCAGGACTTTTTAGTGCCTACTTTTGAACTAGTGGGCTAAGATTTGAAACAAACGATCGGTGGGAATCCAGCTTTCAGGGGAGGCCTCCCCTGAGTCTCTGGACGGCTGTGGGGCTGAGCGGCGATCGTTAAAGCACTCAGTTTCGGTCCAGTGATAGGCCTTTATTGACTAAATTGTAACATGACGACCTATGTGATTTTGGCAGGACTTTTTAGCACTTACGTTTGAGCTAGTGTGCTAAGATTTAAAACAAACGATCGGTGGGAATCCAGCTTTCAGGGGAGGCCTCCCCCGAGTCTCTGGACGGCTGTGGGGCCGAGCGGCGAGCGTTGAAGCACTCAGTTTTGCTCGAGTACCATGACAACCGATTTGACTTCGGCACGACTTTAGGTCGCTTAATTTCAGCCTAGCGGGCTAGGAATTCACACAGACAAGCCTTGGGAATCCAGCTTTCGAGGGAGGCCTCTTCCAAGCCTCTCGGAGCTTGTGGGGCCGAACGGCGAGCGTCGAAGCACTCGGTTTCGCTCCAGTCGTAGGCCTTTAATGACTAAATTGTAACATGACGTCCTATGTGACTTTGGCAAGACCTTTTAGCGCCTACTTTTCAGCTACTGGGGTAAGATTTGAAACAAACGATCGGTGGGAATCCAGCTTTCAGGGGAGGCCTCTTTCAAGCCTCTCAGAGGTTGTGGGGCCGAGCGGCGAGCGTCAAAGCACTCGGTTTCGCTCCAGTAGTAGGCCTTTATTGACTAAATTGTAACATGACGACCTATGTGATTTTGGCAGGACTTTTTAGCGCCTACTTTTCAGCTACTGGGGTAAGATTTGAAACAAACGATCGGTGGGAATCCAGCTTTCAGGGGAGGCCTCCCCCGAATCTCTGGACGGTTGTGGGGCCGAACGGTGAGCGTCAAAGCACTCAGTTTCTCTCCAGTCGTAGGCCTTTATTGACTAAATTGTAACATGACGACCTATGTGAATTTGGCAGGACTTTTTAGTGCCTACTTTTGAACTAGTGGGCTAAGATTTGAAACAAACGATCGGTGGGAATCCAGCTTTCAGGGGAGGCCTCCCCTGAGTCTCTGGACGGCTGTGGGGCTGAGCGGCGATCGTTAAAGCACTCAGTTTCGGTCCAGTGATAGGCCTTTATTGACTAAATTGTAACATGACGACCTATGTGATTTTGGCAGGACTTTTTAGCACTTACGTTTGAGCTAGTGTGCTAAGATTTAAAACAAACGATCGGTGGGAATCCAGCTTTCAGGGGAGGCCTCCCCCCGAGTCTCTGGCACGGCTTGTGGGCCGAGCGGCGAGCGTTAAAGAACTCAGTTTCGCTCGAGTACCATGACAACCGATTTGACTTCGGCAACGACTTTAGGTCGCTTAATTTCAGCCTAGCGGGCTGGAATTCACACAGACAAGCCTTGGGAATCCAGCTTTCGAGGGAGGCTCTTCCAAGCCTCTCGGAGCTTGTGGGGCCGAACGGCGAGCGTCGAAGCACTCGGTTTCGCTCCAGTCGTAGGCCTTTAATGACTAAATTGTAACATGACGTCCTATGTGACTTTGGCAAGACCTTTTAGCCGTACCTTTGAGCTAGTCGGCTAAGATTTTGATGAAACAAAACGATCGGTGGAATCCAGCTTTTCAGGGGAGGCCTCCCCCGAGTCTCTGGACAGCGGTTGGGACGAACGGCGAGCGTTAAAGCACTCAGTTTCGGTCCAGTGATAGGCCTTTATTGACTAAATTGTAACATGACGACCTATGTGATTTTGGCAGGACTTTTTAGCGCTTACGTTTGAGCTAGTGTGCTAAGATTTAAAACAAACGATCGGTGGGAATCCAGCTTTCAGGGGAGGCCTCCCCCGAGTCTCTGGACGGCTGTGGGGCCGAGCGGCGAGCGTTAAAGCACTCAGTTTCGCTCGAGTACCATGACAACCGATTTGACTTCGGCACGACTTTAGGTCGCTTAATTTCAGCCTAGCGGGCTAGGAATTCACACAGACAATCCTTGGGAATCCAGCTTTCAGGGGAGGCCACTTCCAAGCCTCTCAGAGGTCGTGGGGCCTATCGGCGAGCGTCAAAGCACTCGGTTTCGCTCCAGTAGTAGGCCTTTATTGACTAAATTGTAACATGACGACCTATGTGACTTTGGCAAGACTTTTTAGCGCTTCACTTTTGAGCTAGTGGGCTAAGATTTGAAACAAACGATCGGTGGGAATCCAGCTTTCAGGGGAGGCCTCCCCCGAGTCTCTGGACAGCTGTGGGGCCGAACGGCGAGCGTCAAAGCACTCGTTTTCGCTCCAGTAGTAGGCCTTTATTGACTAAATTGTAACATGACGACCTATGTGACTTTGGCAGGACTTTTTAGCGCCTACTTTTCAGCTACTGGGCTAAGATTTGAAACAAACGATCGGTGGGAATCCAGCTTTCAGGGGAGGCCTCCCTGAAGTCTCTGGACGGCTGTGGGGCCGAACGGCGAGCAGTCAAAGCACTCAGTTTTCGGTCCAGTAGTAGGCCTTTATTGACTAAATTGTAACATGACGACCTATGTGATTTTGGCAGGACTTTTTAGCGCCTACTTTTCAGCTACTGGGCTAAGATTTGAAACAAACGATCGGTGGGAATCCAGCTTTCAGGGGAGTCCTCTCCCGAGTCTCTGGACGGCTGGGGCCGAACGGCGAGCGTCAAAGCACTCAGTTTCGCTCGAGTACCATGACGACCGATTTGACTTCGGCATGACTTTAGGTCGCTTAATTTCAGCCTAGTGGGCTAGGAATTCACACAGACAATCCTTGGGAATCCAGCTTTCGGGGGAGGCCACTTCCAAGCCTCTCAGAGGTCGTGGGGCCTATCGGCGAGCGTCAAAGCACTCGGTTTCTCTCCAGTCGTAGGCCTTTATTGACTAAATTGTAACATGACGACCTATGTGATTTTGGCAGGACTTTTTTGCGCCTACTTTTCAGCTACTGGGCTAAGATTTGAAACAAACGATCGGTGGGAATCAAGCTTTCAGGGGAGGCCTCCCCTGAGTCTCTGGACGGCTGTGGGGCTGAGCGGCGATTCTTAAAGCACTCAGTTTCGGTCCAGTAATAGGCCTTTATTGACTAAATTGTAACATGACGACCTATGTGATTTTGGCAGGACTTTTTTAGCGCTTACGTTTTAGCTAGCTGGGCTAAGATTTGAAAACAAACGATCGGTGGGAATCCAGCTTTCAGGGGAGGCCTCCCCCGAGTCTCTGGACTGCTGTGGGGCCGAGTGGCGAGCGTAATAGCACTCAGTTTCGCTCGAGTACCATGACGACCGATTTGACTTCGGCACGAACTTTAGGTCGCTTAATTTCAGCCTAGCTGGGCTAGGAATTAACACAGACAATCCTTTGGGAATCCAGCTTTCAGGGGAGGCCTCTTTCAAGCCTCTCAGAGGTTGTGGGGCCGATCGGCGAGCGTCAAAGCACTCGGTTTCGCTCCAGTAGTAGGCCTTTATTGACTAAATTGTAACATGACGACCTATGTGATTTTGGCAGGACTTTTTAGCGCCTACTTTTCAGCTACTGGGGTAAGATTTGAAACAAACGATCGGTGGGAATCCAGCTTTCAGGGGAGGCCTCCCCCGAGTCTCTGGACGGCTGTGGGGCCGAACGGTGAGCGTCAAAGCACTCAGTTTCTCTCCAGTCGTAGGCCTTTATTGACTAAATTGTAACATGACGACCTATGTGAATTTGGCAGGACTTTTTAGTGCCTACTTTTGAACTAGTGGGCTAAGATTTGAAACAAACGATCGGTGGGAATCCAGCTTTCAGGGGAGGCCTCCCCTGAGTCTCTGGACGGCTGTGGGGCTGAGCGGCGATCGTTAAAGCACTCAGTTTCGGTCCAGTGATAGGCCTTTATTGACTAAATTGTAACATGACGACCTATGTGATTTTGGCAGGACTTTTTAGCACTTACGTTTGAGCTAGTGTGCTAAGATTTAAAACAAACGATCGGTGGGAATCCAGCTTTCAGGGGAGGCCTCCCCCGAGTCTCTGGACGGCTGTGGGGCCGAGCGGCGAGCGTTAAAGCACTCAGTTTCGCTCGAGTACCATGACAACCGATTTGACTTCGGCACGACTTTAGGTCGCTTAATTTCAGCCTAGCGGGCTAGGAATTCACACAGACAAGCCTTGGGAATCCAGCTTTCGAGGGAGGCCTCTTCCAAGCCTCTCGGAGCTTGTGGGGCCGAACGGCGAGCGTCGAAGCACTCGGTTTCGCTCCAGTCGTAGGCCTTTAATGACTAAATTGTAACATGACGTCCTATGTGACTTTGGCAAGACCTTTTAGCGCTTACCTTTGAGCTAGTCGGCTAAGATTTGAAACAAACGATCGGTGGGAATCCAGCTTTCAGGGGAGGCCTCCCCCGAGTCTCTGGACAGCTGTGGGGCCGAACGGCGAGCGTCAAAGCACTCGTTTTCGCTCCAGTAGTGGGCCTTTATTGACTAAATTGTAACATGACGACCTATGTGACTTTGGCATGACTTTTTAGCGCCTACTTTTTAGCTAGTGGGCTAAGATTTGAAACAAACGATCGGTGGGAATCCACCTTTCAGGGGACGCCTCCCTTGAGTCTCTGGACGGCTGTGGGGCCGAGCGGCGAGCATTAAAGCACTCAGTTTCGGTCCAGTAGGAGGCCTTTATTGACTAAATTGTAACATGACGACCTATGTGATTTTGGCAGGACTTTTTAGCGCCTACTTTTCAGCTACTGGGCTAAGATTTGAAACAAACGATCGGTGGGAATCCAGCTTTCAGGGGAGGCCTCTTCCAAGCCTCTCGGAGGTCATGGGGCCGAACGGCGAGCGTCAAAGCACTCGTTTTCGCTCCAGTAGTAGGCCTTTATTGACTAAATTGTAACATGACAACCTATGTGACTTTGGCAGGACTTTTTAGCGCTTACCTTTGAGCTAGTTGGCTCAGATTTGAAACACACGATCGGTGGGATTCCAGCTTTCAGGGGAGGCCTCCCCCGAGTCTCTGGATGGCTGTGGGGCCGAACGGCGAGCGTCAAAGCACTCGGTTTCTCTCCAGTCGTAGGCCTTTATTGACTAAATTGTAACATGACGACCTATGTGATTTTGGCAGGACTTTTTTGCGCCTACTTTTCAGCTACTGGGTTAAGATTTGAAACAAACGATCGGTGGGAATCAAGCTTTCAGGGGAGGCCTCCCCTGAGTCTATGGACGGCTGTGGGGCTGAGCGGCGAGCCTTAAAGCACTCAGTTTCGGTCCAGTAATAGGCCTTTATTGACTAAATTGTAACATGACGACCTATGTGATTTTGGCAGGACTTTTTAGCGCTTACGTTTTAGCTAGTGGGCTAAGATTTAAAACAAACGATCGGTGGGAATCCAGCTTTCAGGGGAGGCCTCCCCCGAGTCTCTGGACTGCTGTGGGGCCAAGCGGCGACCGTTAAAGCACTCAGTTTCGCTCGAGTACCATGACGACCGATTTGACTTCGGCACGACTTTAGGTCGCTTAATTTCAGCCTAGTGGGCTAGGAATTCACACAGACAATCCTTGGGAATCCAGCTTTCAGGGGAGGCCACTTCCAAGCCTCTCAGAGGTCGTGGGGCCTATCGGCGAGCGTCAAAGCACTCGGTTTCGCTCCAGTAGTAGGCCTTTATTGACTAAATTGTAACATGACGACCTATGTGACTTTGGCAAGACTTTTTAGCGCTCACTTTTGAGCTAGTGGGCTAAGATTTGAAACAAACGATCGGTGGGAATCCAGCTTTCAGGGGAAGCCTCCCCGAGTCTCTGGACGGCTGTGGGCCCGAACGGCGAGCGTCAAAGCACTCAGTTTCGCTCCAGTAGTAGGCCTTTATTGAGTAAATTGTAACATGACAACCTATGTGACTTTGGCAGGACTTTTTAGCGGTTACTTTTGACCTAGTGCGCTAAGATTTCAAACAAACGATCGGTGGGAATCCAGCTTTCAGGGGAGTCCTACCCCGAGTCTCTGGACGGCTGTGGGGCCGAGCGGCGAGCGTTAAAGCACTCAGTTTCGCTCGAGTACCATGACGACCGATTTGACTTCGGCACGGCTTTAGGTCGCTTAATTTCAGCCTAGCAGGCTAGGAATTCACACAGACAATCCTTGGGAATCCAGCTTTCAGGGGAGGCCACTTCCAAGCCTCTCAGAGGTCGTGGGGTCTATCGGCGAGCGTCAAAGCACTCGGTTTCGCTCCAGTAGTAGGCCTTTATTGACTAAATTGTAACATGACGACCTATGTGACTTTGGCAAGACTTTTTAGCGCTCACTTTTGAGCTAGTGGGCTAAGATTTGAAACAAACGATCGGTGGGAATACAGCTTTCAGGGGAGGCCTCCCCCGAGTCTCTGGACAGCTGTGGGGCCGAACGGCGAGCGTCAAAGCACTTGGTTTCTCTCCAGTAGTAGGCCTTTATTGACTAAATTGTAACATGACGACCTATGTGACTTTGGCAGGACTTTTTAGCGCCTACTTTTCAGCTACTGGGCTAAGATTTGAAACAAACGATCGGTGGGAATCCAGCTTTCAGGGGAGGCCTCCCCCGAGTCTCTGGACGGCTGTGGGGGCGAACGGCGAGCGTCAAAGCACTCTGTTTCTCTCCAGTAGTTGGCCTTTATTGAGTAAATTGTAACAACGACCTATGTGATTTTTGGCAGGACCTTTTAGCGCCTACTTTTCAGCTACTGGGCTAAGATTTGAAATAAACGATCGGTGGGAATCCAGCTTTCAGGGGAGGCCTCTTTCAAGCCTCTCAGAGGTCATGGGGCCGAGCGGCGAGCGTCAAAGCACTTTGTTTCGCTCCAGTAGTAGGCCTTTATTGACTAAATTGTAACATGACGACCTATGTGATTTTGGCAGGACTTTTTAGCGCCTACTTTTCAGCTACTGGGCTAAGATTTGAAACAAACGATCGGTGGGAATCCAGCTTTCAGGGGAGGCCTCCCCCGAATCTCTGGACGGCTGTGGGGCCGAACGGTGAGCGTCAAAGCACTCGGTTTCTCTCCAGTCGTAGGCCTTTATTGACTAAATTGTAACATGACGACCTATGTGATTTTGGCAGGACTTTTTAGCGCCTACTTTTCAGCTACTGGGCTAAGATTTGAAACAAATGATCGGTGGGAATTCAGCTTTCAGGGGAGTCCTCCCCCGAGTCTCTGGACGGCTGTGGGGCCGAGCGGCGAGCGTCAAAGCACTCGGTTTCTCTCCAGTCATAGGCCTTTATTGACTAAATTGTAACATGACGACCTATGTGATTTTGGCAGGACTTTTTAGCGCCTACTTTTCAGCTACTGGGCTAAGATTTGAGACAAACGATCGGTGGGAATCCAGCTTTCAGGGGAGTCCTCCCCCGAGTCTCTGGACGGCTGTGGGGCCGAGCGGCGAGCTTTAAAGCACTCAGTTTCGCTCGAGTACCATGACGACCGATTTGACTTCGGCACGACTTTAGGTCGCTTAATTTCAGCCTAGCGGGCTAGGAATTCACACAGACAATCCTTGGGAATCCAGCTTTCAGGGGATGCCACTTCCAAGCCTTTCAGTGGTCGTGGGGCCTAACGGCGAGCGTCAAAGCACTCGGTTTCTCTCCAGTAGTAGGCCTTTATTGACTAAATTGTACCATGACGACCTATGTGATTTTGGCAGGACATTTTAGCGCTTACTTTTGAGTTAGTGGGCTAAGATTTCAAACACATTATCGGTGGGAATCCAGCTTTCAGGGGAGTCCTCCCCCGAGTCTCTGGACGGCTGTGGGGCCGAGCGGCGAGCATTAAAGCACTCAGTTTCGGTCCAGTAGGAGGCCTTTATTGACTAAATTGTAACATGACGATCTATGGGATTTTGGCAGGACTTTTTAGCGCCTACTTTTCAGCTACTGGGCTAAGATTTGAAAGAAACGATCGGTGGGAATCCAGCTTTCAGGGGAGGCCTCTTCCAAGCCTCTCGGAGGTCGTGGGCCCGAACGGCGAGTGTCAAAGCACTCGGTTTCGCTCCAGTAGTAGGCCTTTATTGACTAAATTGTAACATGACGACCTATGTGATTTTTGCAGGACTTTTTAGCGCTTCCTTTTGAGCTAGTGGACTAAGATTTGAAACAGACGATCGGTGGGAATCCAGCTTTCAGGGGAGGCCTCCCCCGAGTCTCTGGACGGCTGTGGGGCCGAACGGCGAGCGTCAAAGCACTCGGTTTCTCTCCAGTAGTAGGCCTTTATTGACTAAATTGTAACATGACGACCTATGTGATTTTGGCAGGACTTTTTAGCGCCTACTTTTCAGCTACTGGGCTAAGATATTAAACAAACAATCGGTGGGAATCCAGCTTTCAGGGGAAGCCTCCCCCGACTCTCTGGACGGCTGTGGGGCCGAGCGGCGAGCGTTTAATCACTCAGTTTCGCTCGAGTACCATGACGACCGATTTGACTTCGGCACGACTTTAGGTCGCTTAATTTCAGTTTAGCCGGCTAGTAATTCACACAGACAATCCTTGGGAATCTAGCTTTCAGGGGAGGCCTCTTCCAAGCCTCTCAGAGGTCGTGGGGCCGAACGGCGAGCGTCAAAGCACTCGGTTTCTCTCCAGTAGTAGGCCTTTATTGACTAAATTGTAACATGACGACCTATGTGATTTTGGCAGGACTTTTTAGCGCTTCCTTTTGAGCTAGTGGACTAAGATTTATAACAAACGATCGGTGGGAATCCAGCTTTCAGGGGAGGCCTCCCCCGAGTCTCTGGACGGCTGTGGGGCCGAACGGCGAGCGTCAAAGCACTCGTTTTCTCTCCAGTAGTAGGCCTTTATTGACTAAATTGTAACATGACGACCCATGTGATTTTGGCAGGACTTTTTAGCGCCTACTTTTCAGCTACTGGGCTAAGATTTGAAACAAACGATCGGTGGGAATCCAGCTTTCAGGGGAGGTCTCTTCCAAGCCTCTCGGAGCTCGTGGGGCCGAACGGCGAGCGTCATAGCATTCGGTTTCTCTCCAGTAGTTGGCCTTTATTGACTAAATTGTAACATGACGACCTATGTGACTTTGGCACGACTTTTTAGCGCCTACTTTTGAGTTAGTGGACTAAGATTTGAAACAAACGCTCGGTGGGAATCCAGCTTTCAGGGGAGGCCTCCCCCGAGTCTCTGGGCGGCTGTGGGGCCGAACGGCGAGCGTCAAAGCACTCGGTTTCTCTCCAGTAGTAGGCCTTTATTGAGTAAATTGTAACATGACGACCTATGTGATTTTGGCAGGACTTTTTAGCGCCTACTTTTCAGCAACTGGGCTAAGATTTGAAACAAATGATCGGTGGGAATCCAGCTTTCAGGGGAGGCCTCCCCCGAATCTCTGGACGGTTGTGGGGCCGAACGGTGAGCGTCAAAGCACTCAGTTTCTCTCCAGTCGTAGGCCTTTATTGACTAAATTGTAACATGACGACCTATGTGAATTTGGCAGGACTTTTTAGTGCCTACTTTTGAACTAGTGGGCTAAGATTTGAAACAAACGATCGGTGGGAATCCAGCTTTCAGGGGAGGCCTCCCCTGAGTCTCTGGACGGCTGTGGGGCTGAGCGGCGATCGTTAAAGCACTCAGTTTCGGTCCAGTGATAGGCCTTTATTGACTAAATTGTAACATGACGACCTATGTGATTTTGGCAGGACTTTTTAGCGCTTACGTTTGAGCTAGTGTGCTAAGATTTAAAACAAACGATCGGTGGGAATCCATCTTTCAGGGGAGGCCTCCCCCGAGTCTCTGGACGGCTGTGGGGCCGAGCGGCGAGCGTTAAAGCACTCAGTTTCGCTCGAGTACCATGACAACCGATTTGACTTCGGCACGACTTTAGGTCGCTTAATTTCAGCCTAGCGGGCTAGGAATTCACACAGACAAGCCTTGGGAATCCAGCTTTCGAGGGAGGCCTCTTCCAAGCCTCTCGGAGCTTGTGGGGCCGAACGGCGAGCGTCGAAGCACTCGGTTTCGCTCCAGTCGTAGGCCTTTAATGACTAAATTGTAACATGACGTCCTATGTGACTTTGGCAAGACCTTTTAGCGCTTACTTTGAGCTAGTGGGCTAAGATTTGAAACAAACGATCGGTGGGAATCCAGCTTTCAGGGGAGGCCTCCCCCGAGTCTCTGGACAGCTGTGGGGCCGAACGGCGAGCGTCAAAGCACTCGTTTTCGCTCCAGTAGTGGGCCTTTATTGACTAAATTGTAACATGACGACCTATGTGAATTTGGCATGACTTTTTAGCGCCTACTTTTAGCTAGTGGGCTAAGATTTGAAACAAACGATCGGTGGGAATCCAGCTTTCAGGGGACGTCTCCCTTGAGTCTCTGGACGGCTGTGGGGCCGAGCGGCGAGCATTAAAGCACTCAGTTTCGGTCCAGTAGGAGGCCTTTATTGACTAAATTGTAACATGACGACCTATGTGATTTTGGCAGGACTTTTTAGCGCCTACTTTTCAGCTACTGGGCTAAGATTTGAAACAAACGATCGGTGGGAATCCAGCTTTCAGGGGAGGCCTCCCCCGAGTCTCTGGACAGCTGTGGGGCCGAACGGCGAGCGTCAAAGCACTTGGTTTCTCTCCAGTAGTAGGCCTTTATTGACTAAATTGTAACATGACGACCTATGTGACTTTGGCAGGACTTTTTAGCGCCTACTTTTCAGCTACTGGGCTAAGATTTGAAACAAACGATCGGTGGGAATCCAGCTTTCAGGGGAGGCCTCCCCCGAGTCTCTGGACGGCTGTGGGGCCGAGTGGCGAGCGTAATAGCACTCAGTTTCGCTCGAGTACCATGACGACCGATTTGACTTCGGCACAACTTTAGGTCGCTTAATTTCAGCCGAGCGGGCTAGGAATTAACACAGACAAGCCTTGGGAATCCAGCTTTCAAGGGAGGCCTCTTCCAAGCCTCTCGGAGCTTGTGGGGCCGAACGGCGAGCGTCGAAGCACTCGGTTTCCGCTTCAGTAGTAGGCCTTTATTGACTAAATTGTAACATGACAACCTATGTGACTTTGGCAGGACGTTTTAGCGCTTACTTTTGAGCTAGTGGGCTAAGATTTGAAACAAACGATCGGTGGGAATCCAGCTTTCAGGGGAGGCCTCCCCCGAGTCTCTGGACGGCTGTGGGGGCGAACGGCGAGCGTCAAAGCACTCTGTTTCTCTCCAGTAGTTGGCCTTTATTGAGTAAATTGTAACAACGACCTATGTGATTTTGGCAGGACTTTTTAGCGCCTACTTTTCAGCTACTAGGCTAAGATTTGAAATAAACGATCGGTGGGAATCCAGCTTTCAGGGGAGGCCTCTTTCAAGCCTCTCAGAGGTTGTGGGGCCGAGCGGCGAGCGTCAAAGCACTCGGTTTCGCTCCAGTAGTAGGCCTTTATTGACTAAATTGTAACATGACGACCTATGTGATTTCGGCAGGACTTTTTAGCGCCTACTTTTCAGCTACTGGGGTAAGATTTGAAACAAACGATCGGTGGGAATCCAGCTTTCAGGGGAGGCCTCCCCCGAATCTCTGGACGGTTGTGGGGCCGAACGGTGAGCGTCAAAGCACTCAGTTTCTCTCCAGTCGTAGGCCTTTATTGACTAAATTGTAACATGACGACCTATGTGAATTTGGCAGGACTTTTTAGTGCCTACTTTTGAACTAGTGGGCTAAGATTTGAAACAAACGATCGGTGGGAATCCAGCTTTCAGGGGAGGCCTCCCCTGAGTCTCTGGACGGCTGTGGGGCTGAGCGGCGATCGTTAAAGCACTCAGTTTCGGTCCAGTGATAGGCCTTTATTAACTAAATTGTAACATGACGACCTATGTGATTTTGGCAGGACTTTTTAGCGCTTACGTTTTAGCTAGTGGGCTAAGATTTAAAACAAACGATCGGTGGGAATCCAGCTTTCAGGGGAGGCCTCCCCGAGTCTCTGGACTGCTGTGGGGCCGAGCGGCGACCGTTAAAGCACTCAGTTTCGCTCGAGTACCATGACGACCGATTTGACTTCGGCACGACTTTAGGTCGCTTAATTTCAGCCTAGTGGGCTAGGAATTCACACAGACAATCCTTGGGAATCCAGCTTTCAGGGGAGGCCACTTCCAAGCCTCTCAGAGGTCGTTGGGCCTATCGGCGAGCGTCAAAGCACTCGGTTTCGCTCCAGTAGTAGGCCTTTATTGACTAAATTGTAACATGACGACCTATGTGACTTTGGCAAGACTTTTTAGCGCTCACTTTTGAGATAGTGGGCTAAGATTTGAAACAAACGATCGGTGGGAATCCAGCTTTCAGGGAAGCCTCCCCCGAGTCTCTGGACGGCTGTGGGCCCGAACGGCGAGCGTCAAAGCACTCAGTTTCGCTCCAGTAGTAGGCCTTTATTGAGTAAATTGTAACATGACAACCTATGTGACTTTGGCAGGACTTTTTAGCGGTTACTTTTGACCTAGTGCGCTAAGATTTCAAACAAACGATCGGTGGGAATCCAGCTTTCAGGGGAGTCCTACCCCGAGTCTCTGGACGGCTGTGGGGCCGAGCGGCGAGCGTTAAAGCACTCAGTTTCGCTCGAGTACCATGACGACCGATTTGACTTCGGCACGGCTTTAGGTCGCTTAATTTCAGCCTAGCGGGCTAGGAATTCACACAGACAATCCTTGGGAATCCAGCTTTCAGGGGAGGCCACTTCCAAGCCTCTCAGAGGTCGTGGGGTCTATCGGCGAGCGTCAAAGCACTCGGTTTCGCTCCAGTAGTAGGCCTTTATTGACTAAATTGTAACATGACGACCTATGTGACTTTGGCAAGACTTTTTAGCGCTCACTTTTGAGCTAGTGGGCTGAGATTTGAAACTAACGATCGGTGGGAATACAGCTTTCAGGGGAGGCCTCCCCCGAGTCTCTGGACAGCTGTGGGGCCGAACGGCGAGCGTCAAAGCACTTGGTTTCTCTCCAGTAGTAGGCCTTTATTGACTAAATTGTAACATGACGACCTATGTGACTTTGGCAGGACTTTTTAGCGCCTACTTTTCAGCTACTGGGCTAAGATTTGAAACAAACGATCGGTGGGAATCCAGCTTTCAGGGGAGGCCTCCCCCGAGTCTCTGGACGGCTGTGGGGGCGAACGGCGAGCGTCAAAGCACTCTGTTTATCTCCAGTAGTTGGCCTTTATTGAGTAAATTGTAACAACGACCTATGTGATTTTTGGCAGGACTTTTTAGCGCCTACTTTTCAGCTACTGGGCTAAGATTTGAAATAAACGATCGGTGGGAATCCAGCTTTCAGGGGAGGCCTCTTTCAAGCCTCTCAGAGGTCATGGGGCCGAGCGGCGAGCGTCAAAGCACTTTGTTTCGCTCCAGTAGTAGGCCTTTATTGACTAAATTGTAACATGACGACCTATGTGATTTTGGCAGGACTTTTTAGCGCCTACTTTTCAGCTTACTGGGCTAAGATTTGAAACAAACGATCGATGGGAATCCAGCTTTCAGGGGAGGCCTCCCCCGAATCTCTGGACGGCTGTGGGGCCGAACGGTGAGCGTCAAAGCACTCGGTTTCTCTCCAGTCGTAGGCCTTTATTGACTAAATTGTAACATGACGACCTATGTGATTTTGGCAGGACTTTTTAGCGCCTACTTTTCAGCTACTGGGCTAAGATTTGAAACAAATGATCGGTGGGAATTCAGCTTTCAGGGGAGTCCTCCCCCGAGTCTCTGGACGGCTGTGGGGCCGAGCGGCGAGCGTCAAAGCACTCGGTTTCTCTCCAGTCATAGGACTTTATTGACTAAATTGTAACATGACGACCTATGTGATTTTGGCAGAACTTTTTAGCGCCTACTTTTCAGCTACTGGGCTAAGATTTGAAACAAACGATCGGTGGAATCCAGCTTTCAGGGGAGTCCTCCCCCGAGTCTCTGGACGGCTGTGGGGCCGAGCGGCGAGCTTTAAAGCACTCAGTTTCGCTCGAGTACCATGACGACCGATTTGACTTCGGCACGACTTTAGGTCGCTTAATTTCAGCCTAGCGGGCTAGGAATTCACACAGACAAGCCTTGGGAATCCAGCTTTCAGGGGAGGCCTCCCCCGAATCTCTGGACGGTTGTGGGGCCGAACGGTGAGCGTCAAAGCACTCAGTTTCTCTCCAGTCGTAGGCCTTTATTGACTAAATTGTAACATGACGACCTATGTGAATTTGGCAGGACTTTTTAGTGCCTACTTTTGAGCTAGTGGGCTACGATTTGAAACAAACGATTGGTTGGAATCCAGCTTTCATGGGAGGCCTCCCCCGAGTCTCTGGACGGCTGTGGGGCCGACGGCGAGCGTCAAAGCACTCTGTTTCGCTCCAGTAGTAGGCCTTTATTGACTAAATTGTAACATGACGACCTATGTGATTTTGGCAGGACTTTTAGC